>NW_007726980.1:463073-464064 GCF_000696425.1 Galeopterus variegatus | reverse complement strand
TGAATGCTGAGTGATGTTGAGCATTTTTTCATGTGTTTGTTGGCCATTTGTATATCTTCCTTTGAGAAATGCCTATTTACTCTTTTGCCCATTTTTCAATTGTGTTACTTTTTTTTTTTTTTTTTTGGTTGTAAAGTTGTTTCAGTTCCTTGTATATTCTGGATATTAATCCTTTGTCAGATGTATATTTTGCAAATATTTCCTCCCACTCTGTTGGTTGTCTTTTAAGTCTGTTAATTGTTTCTTTTGCTGTACAGAATCTTTTTAGTTTGAAATGATATAATCCCATTTGTTTATTTTTCCTTTGGTTGCTCATGTTTTTGGGGTCATATTCATGAAGTCTGTGCCCAGTTCTACTTCCTGAAATGTGTCTATGTTTTCTTTGAGAAGTTTTATTGTTTCAGGGTGTATATTTAATGCTTTAATCCATTTCAAGTTGATTTTGGTATATGGTGAGAGGTATGGGTCTAGTATTATTCTCCTGCATATTTATATCCAGTTATCCCAGCACCATTTGCTGAAGAGGCAGTCTCTTCTCCAGTGTATAGGCTTGGTGCCTTTGTCAAAGATCAGATGGCAGTAGGTGTGTAGATTGATTTCCAGATTCTCTATTCCATTCCATTGATCAGTGTGTCTGTTTTTATGCCAGTACCATGCTGTTTTGGTTATTATAGCTTTGTAGTATAGTTTAAAGTCAGGTAGTGTTATGCCTCCAGATTTATTTTTTTTGCTCAGAATTTCTTTGGCTATCCACGGTGTTTTGTTATTTCATATAAATGTCTGGATAGTTTTTTCTATTTCTAAGAAAAATGTCATTGGAATTTTGATGGGGATTGCATTGAGTTTGTATATCACTTTGGGTAGTATGGACATTTTCACAATGTTGATTCTTCCAATCCAAGAAGATATCTTTCCATCTTCTTGTGTCCTCTTTAATTTCTCTCAGCAGTGGTTTGTAGTTCTCATTATAGAGATTTTTCACATCCTTGGT
>NW_007726980.1:439032-462073 GCF_000696425.1 Galeopterus variegatus | reverse complement strand
CATGGGATATCTTTCCATCTTCTTGTATCCTCTCTAATTTCTCTCAGGAGTGGTTTGTAGTTCTCATTATAGAGATTTTTCACATCCTTGGTTAACTCAATTCCTAAGGATTTTATTTTTTTGGTGGCTATTGTAAATGGGCAGGCTTTCTTGATTTCTCTTTCTGCATGTTCACTATTGCAGAATAGAAATGCTACTGATTTTTGTGTGCTGATTTTGTATCCTGCTACTGTGTTGAAATCATTTATTAACTCCAAGAGTTTTTTTGTGGAGACTTTAGGCTTTTCAATATATAGGATCATGTCATCTGCAAAGAAGTACAGTTTGACTTCATCTTTTCCAATATGGATGCCCTTTATTTCCTTCTCTTCTCTGATTGCTCTGGCTAGTACTTCCAACACTATGTTGAATAGGAGTGGTGAGAGTAGGCATCTTCGTCTAGTTCCTGTTCTTAAAGGAAAAGCTTTCAGCTTTCCCCATTCAAGATGATATTGTCAGTGGGTTTATCATATATGGCTTTAATTATGTTGAGATACTTTCCATCTATATATAACTTATAGAGAGTCTTTATCATGAATGAGTGTTGAATTTTATCAAATGCTTTTTCAGCATCTATAGAGATGATCATATGGTCCTTCTGTGCTGGTCATGGGCTTTTCTTTGTTGGGAGCTTTCTGATAACAGCGTCAATCTCTTTTATTGTTATTGGTCTGTTCAGATTTTCTGCATCTTCTTGGCTCAGTTTTGGTAGCTTGTGTGTGTCCCGAAATTTATCCGTTTCCTCCAGATTTTCAAATTTGTTGGCATATAGTTGTTTATTGTAGTCTCGAATGATTCCTTGTATTTCAGATGTATCAGTTGTAATATCACCTTTTTCATTTCTAATTTTTTTTATTTGGATCTTCTCTTCTTTTTTTAGTTAGCTATGCTAATGGTTTGTCAGTTTTATTTATCTTTTCAGAAAACCATCTTTTTGATTCCTTGATCTTTTGTATCATTTTTGGGGTTTCAATTTCATTAAGTTCTGCTCTGATCTTAATGATTTCTCTCTGTCTGCTAACTTTGGGTTTGGATTGTTCTTTTTTTTCTAGTTCTTTAAGGTGAAGTATTAGGTTGTTTACTTGCCATCTTTCCATTTTTCTGAAGTAAGCATTTAATGCAATAAATTTCCCCCTTAATACTGCTTTTGCAGTATCCCACAGGTTTTGGTATGATGTATCATTGTTTTCATTTTCCATCTAATAACTTTAGGTTTGGATTGTTCTTGTTTTTCTAGACCTTTAAGGTGAAGTGTTAGGTTATTTATTTGCCATCTTTCTATTCTTCTGAAGTAAACATTTAATGCATTAAATTTTCCCCTTAATACTGCTTTTGCAGAATCTCACAGGTTTTGGTATGATATGTTGTTATTTTCATTAGTTTCAAGAAATTTTTTGATTTCTTGTTTAATTTCTTCTTGTTCCCACATGTCATTAAGTAGAATGTTGTTTAGTTTCCATGTGTTTGCATAGTTTTCAGAGCTTTGTTTCTTATTGATTTCTAATTTTAATCCATTGTGATCTGAAAAAATACGTGGGATAATTCCAGTTTTTTTGAATTTGTTGTGATTTGATTTGTGACCTAACATGTGATCTGTTCTGGAGAATGATCGATGTGCTGATGAGAAGAATGAATATTCTGAGGTTGTTGGATGGAATGTTCTGTAGATATCTGCCAGGTCCAGTTGGTCTAGAGTGTTGTTTAGATCTTGTGTTTCTCTGCTGATTCTTTGCCTAGATGATCTGTCCCATATTGATAGTGGGGTGTTCAGGTCCCCTGCTATTATGGTATTAGTATCTCCTTCCTTCTTTAGGTCTAATAGGGTTTGCTTTATAAATCTGGCTGCTCCGACATTGGGTGTGTATATGTTTGTGATTGTTATGACTTCTTGATGGATCAATTCTTTTATCATTATGTAGTGGCCCTCATTATCTCTTTTTATGGTTTTTAGTTTAAAGTCTGTTTTATCAGATATAAGAATAGCTACTCCAGTTCGTTTTTCATTTCTGTTTGCATGGTAAATCTTTTACCATCCTTTCACTCTTAGTCTATGTATGTCTTTATAGCTGAGGTGGGTCTCTTGAAGGCAGCATATAGTTGGGTCCTCCTTTATAATGCAGTCAGCCAGTCTGTGTCTTTTGATTGGGAATTTAATCCTTTTACATTAAGAGTTGTTATTGAAAAGTGTTGATTTACTTCTAGCATTTTATTGATTTTTGTTTGGATATCTCAAGTGTCTTTTTTCCTTTCTTTCTGATTTACTGTTTGTTTTCAGTATTTGTTGGTTCCTTGGATTGTAGATAAACTTTTTTTTTTCTCTTCATTGTTGCCATTTGTATTTTACTATTGGGTTTTGATTTTTCTTTGGTTTTTATGGCAGTGGTAGTTATTTTTCAGGTACCAAACCCGGTACTCCCTTGAGAATTTCTTGCAAGATTGGTTGTGTGGTAGTGAACTCTTACAGTTTTTGTTTGTCTGAGAAATATACTGTTTGCCCTTCATTTTGGAAGGATAGACTTGCGGGGTAGAGTATTCTTGGCTGGTAATCTCTGTCTTTTAGTATTTTGAATATAGCAGCCCATTCTTTTCTGGCTTTTAGGGTTTGTGATGAGAAGTCTGATGTTAGTCTGATTGGGGCTCCCTTATAGGTGACTTGATGCTTCTCTCTTGCAGTTTTTAAGATTCTCTCTTTGTCTTTGAGTTTTGCCCATTTTACTATAACATGTCTTGGAGAAGACCTTTTTGGGTTGAATATGTTTGGGGATCTATGAGCTTCCTGAATCTGAAGATATGTGTCTTTTCCTTTACCTGGGAAGTTTTCTGCCACTATCTTGTTGAATATGTTTTCAATGCAATTTCCTTTTTCCTCCCCTTCTAGAATACCCATGACTCGGATATTAGAGTGCTTAAGGTTGTCTGATATCTCTTAGATTTTCTTCAATGTTTTTAATTGTTTTTTCTCTTTTTCTTTCTTTCTTTCTTTTTTTTTTTTTTTTTTGTCTGCCTGTGTTATTTCAAACAGCCCATCCTCAAGGTCAGAAGTTCTAACTTCTGCTTCTGCAAGCCTGCTGGTTAAATCTGTTGTGTTTTTTATTTCATTGAATGAATTCTTCGGCAAGCTCTGCTACATTCTTTTTCAGGGCATTGATTTCCTTGTACATTTCTTCTTTCAGGTCCTGTATACCTTTCCTCATTTCATCATGTTGCCTAGCTAAGTTTTCTTGTATCTCATTTAGTTTCCTTAGAATTATCACTTGAAATTCCTTATCAGACATTTCAAGGGCTTCTTGTTCTATAGGATCTAGAGCTTGAGAGTTATTACCCTTTGGTGGTGTACTTTCTTGATTTTTCATATTTCTGGTATCTTTCCTTTGATGTTTAGTCATTGTGGCAGGGGATTTCTCGGTTCACTGGTTTGACACTATTGTCTGCCTAGGATGCTGCTGGTGCTGCCAATTTGGTATTTCTGCCTCAGTGTCTGCTTGGTTGCCCACTAGTGCCTCGGGTGCATGGTCGCCTCAGGTCTTGAGCCTCTCCAGGGAGGCACTTCTCTGATCAGCACTCACTCGGCTGGGCTGAGGATGGAATCGGGTGGCGGTGGCAAGGCCTACCTGCTGGGTCATGTGCTGGCACCGCAGGGTGTGTGGTCTCCACGGATCTTGGACTTCTCCAGCTGGGCACCTCTCTGATCAGCACGCGCTCAGCCGGGCTGGCGATGGAGTCAGGCGGCAGCAGCAAGGCCTCAACAACAAATGTTATCTGAATGCCTGCTATATGCCAGGCTACTGAGCAGTGATGCTTAGTTATGGCCACTGTGCCAAGTCATTGAGGCCTCAGCAGTGCACATGGCAGCCATAGTCCTCATGTTATGGAGTTTATGATCTAGTAGTGGTTTCCAAGTTATTCTGAGTCCATAGCTTACAAGCATTTCCTGAGTTATAGCTTCTGCTTGGCTAGAAATACACTGTATGATTTTAAGTAGGTCTTTGTAGGTGTTCAATAAATATTTGGGTTTTTGTTGTTTTTTTAAGAGCAACAAAATTTGCAGACCTGTATCTAGACTGACCAAGAAAAAAGAAAGAAGACTGAAATTACTAAAATCAGAAATAAAGTAGGGGCATTATTACATTGTCACTGTGGCTTTTTGTAGTGCTAATATTTAGTTTCTTTCTCTTTCTTGTTTGCATTTTTGTTCTGCAGTGGCATTTTTTCTTTCTTGTGTATTTGTGGTAGTGATTATCATTTTTTGGATTCCAGATTTAGGATTTCCTTGAGGATTTCTTGTCGTAGTGGTTGTGTGGTGGTGAATTCCTGCAGCTTTTGTTTGTCCGGAAAATACACTATTTCTGATAGATAGCCTGGCTGGGTATAGTATTCTTGTCTGGCATTTTTTTTCTTTTAGTATGTTGAACATATCGTTCCATTTTCTTTTGGCCTGAAGAGTTTCTGTTGAGAAGTTTGCTCTTAGTCTGATAGAGGCTCCCTTGTAGGTGACTTGATGCTTTTCTCTTACTTCTTTTAAGATTCTCTCTTTGTCTTTGAACATATCATTCCATTCCTTTTTTTTTTGGCCTGTAGAGTTTCTGTTAAGAAGTTTGCTGTCAGTCTAATAGGGGCTCCCTTATAGGTGACCTGATGCTTTTCTCTTCTTATAGATTCTTTGTCTTTGAGCTTTGCCAGTTTGACTATAACATGTCTTGGAGAGGATCTTTTTGAATTGAATCTGTTTGGAGATCTCTGAGCCTCCTGGATCTGAAGGTTTATGTCTCTCCATATACCTGGGAAGTATTCTGTTATTATTTCAGTGAATAGGTTTTCCATGACTTTTTCTTTCTCCTATCCTTCTGGAACACCCATGATTTGAATGTTGTGTACTTAAGGTTGTCTGCTAGCTCTCTTAGATTTTCTTCATTTTAAAAAATTTTTTTTTTCTTTTTTTTTTGTTCACCTGGGTTATTTTGAAAAGACTTGTCTTCAAGATCAGTAGTTCTTTCTTCTGCTTGTTCTAGCCTGCTGCTTAAGCTATTGGTTGTGTTTTTTATTTTAAGTGAGTCTTTCAATTCTATGATTCTGCAACATTCTTTTTTAAGGTGTTAATCTCTTTGCAAATTTCCTCCTTCATATCCTGGATTTTTATTTCTCATTTCATTATGTTGCCCAATTGAGTTTTTTTGTATCTCAGTGAGTTTCTTTAATATCGTTGCTTGGAGTTCCTTTTCAGTCATTTCAAGAGTTTCCTGCTCTATAGGGTCTGGTATTTGAGAATTACTGTATTCTTTTGGTGGTGTCATATTTTCTTGGATTTTCATATGTCTGGTATCTCAATAAATATTTGTTAAATGAATTGAATAAATCTTTGGTCCTCTCTGTGCCTCAGTTTTCTCATTTCCTAAGTGGGATAAAATAATTTGCAAGAGATTGTATGAGGATCATTGACAAACTATAAATGTTTGAAGTGGCTAGGTCTTGTGATAACTCTCCTGAGTATAATATTACATTTTTTCCCTAGAGAGCACTGCTGGAGAAGAAGCAGAGAAAAAAGCGCCTTGAGCCACTCATGGTACAGCCAAATCCAGAAGCCAGAGTACGTCAGTCAAAGCCAAGAGGTAGTGAGGAGCAAACTCCTTTGGTGGAACTTCTTACTCCTTACAACGATGTCATCCTGCATGGTGTGTATTTAGGCAGCATCACTTCCTGCCGGGTAGTTTTCACAAACCTAGGAGAAGGCAGGAGGATTCTTAGATGGACCAAAGGGACAATATTAGCCTCTTACTAAGTACCTTCATAAACCTTCATAATCACATTCTGGGTCTTTAATGTGAATAAAAGCAGTGGTCTAATCAGTGACAGATGCCATAAAGATCATGTCCATGTGTTAATTATGAAGCCAAGAATAGGTAGAGAGCATCCATTCTTCCAGTAGGTAGCTCTAAAGATCATTTGAGATGGCAAGGGGGAGAAGGAACAGTAGGATGAAGAGTCTCTGAATCAAGCCGCTCAGGCTGTTGGCTTGGATAGGACCTGTACTGTGGAGGACCTGCTCTGTCTTCCTGGTCTCATTCTTAAGTTTCTGAAGTGCAGTATCAGATACATACTACTTCAGCACCAGAGCATGTTAAAATGAACACCAGCCCTGGACTGTTCTCTTAACAGATGTCCTTGTGCATGTTAAGGAAGGAGGAGAGGTGAAATGGTTTGGTAGTTGTTTGTTTGTGTTTTTGTCTTGGTTGTTCTTAATTCTGATCACAGATACCAAAAGCACTGGCTAAGTAGTAGATAATACTTCCTTCTTCTTCATCTTTTTGTTTTTTTCCTTTTCTTTTGGCCCCTAGGCATTGATGGTCCAGCTGCCTTCCTGAAGCCAGATGCTCAAGATTTGGAAACAAAACTTCATGTTCTCTCAGTAGGTTCTTCTGCTACGGAAGAGAATACTGAAGGGAATGTGGATGAGGAAAAAACTTTGGATACTGCTTCCAAGCCAGATCTCCAGGAGATTCTCCAAAAACATGGTGAGAATTGGTAATGATTTTAAGGCAATTTATCTTCTTAATCATTTGTAATCTTTTCCTTTTCTTTCTTTTATTGTCGGTTAACAGTCTACACTCAGTATTGCTCCTAATGTGGCTTAGAGCACTAAGCATCTTTGATATCTGAGTATTGATCATTGTCAACAATAGTAATATTTATATTACTGCCTGAGAAAAATAAGATAATTAAATCAAATATAAAATATTAGCTACTGTATGAGTATTTCTCTCTTTTTGACAATTTGTTTTCAGTTCCCACCCTCTTGACAACGGTGCCACTCAGTACCTCTATTCTGCCTCCATTTCGTAGCTCATGGTGATCTAGAGCCTACCTTCTGCCAGTTAGAGTTCTCATTTCCATAAATATTCCTGTACATTTAGAGAAATAATTTTATAGTTGAGAAGGGATCAAGCATCTGCTTTTTAGATGAGAAAATTGGAGCCCAATAATGAGGTAGGCATTGCCAGGTCCTGGGATATATGCTTCAGGAAAGTCTGCCACAGAATGGTAGAATATCTATTCAAATAAACTCAGATACTGATTCATTTAGAAAGTAAGTTTTGAGTACATACTGTATATGAGGCATTATTCTAGGCACTTAGGATATAATAGTATTCATGTTTCCTGCCTTCATGTAGTGTTTATTCTAATGGAGGCTTTCGGTGGAAAATCAAGGTGCTAAGACAGCACCAGGAGAGGCACCTAACCCAGACTTCAGTTTGGAAGGCTCCGTGGAGGAAGTGGTGTCTAAGCTGGGGCTTGACACAGAAAGAGGAGCTGGCTGTTCAGAGCAGTCGTACCTCAGAGTGTGAGCTGATAGGGTGGGAAGGGGGAATGTAGAGACATGAGCCTGGAGGTATAAATGGGCTCTAATTACACAGGACCTGAGAGGGCATGTCAGGAATTTAGACTTTATCTAAAGAGTAATAGCAGCCTAAGAGGGATTTTAAGTGGAAGAATGATAGGATCACATTTTAGCTGTAGAAAAACCATCCTGCACCATGAAGTATGATTGGAGGCGGGCAAGTCTGGAAGCAGGAAAGCTAGTTAGGAGATGGTTTGATGAGTGGTCTGACCTGGAGTGGCAGTATAGTGTGGTGTGTGTGAGAGTCCACAGCAGGGGAGAAAGAGAATTACTCTGCCCAGGCAATGAGAAGGGGCAGGAAAGGCACCAGGAGGAGGTGGTGATGACACTGAGCCAAGGAGTGCAGCTGGGGAAGTAGTCGGAGGCTGGCGCCTTCAATGTCTGTTGCAGTTGGGCACTTGACAGTTATAATCTCGTCGACTTTATACTTGTAGCAGTCCTTTGACACGCTTATAAGTATCTGTCTCTCCGTTTTATATATTATAAGAAAATTAGTCCTTTGAGAGGCTTAGTAATTTGTCCTACATCACGCTGCAAGTTAGGTGGCAAATGTTGGCAGAACACATAGCATGTGCAAAGGCATCCAAGTGTAGCAAACATGGGATGTCTGTGCAGACCGGGACGGATGACCAGCGTGCAGGCTGTAGCAAAGGCGGTCTAGTGAAATGGATTAGAGCCGAGCCCCGGAACTAGCTTGCTGGATTTCGAACCTCGACTCTGCCACTCTGGCTGGGAAAGGGGACAAACAGCTTCACTCTTTTCAGCCTTATTTCCCTGTCTATAATTCTCTGCCTCATTTCCCTGTCTGGCCATGGTACGTCCCTATAACTTTGCTACCACTGTTTTTACAACAAAAGAGAGTGAAGGATGTGGTTGGACCGATAGGAGGAATCAGAGCAAGAGAACTTCATGTTTAACCAAAAGCTACATTACTTCCTCCAAGTCATCTAGCTGAATGGTGGCAGGCCTAGATTTCCTGACTCTTGGGCTAGTTCTTTGTTCCTGACTGTGAACACCAAGTCGTCTCCTTTTGCACTGCCTTCTGAAATACTGCTCTGTTCTTTCTCAGAATCAGCCTTTCAGTGTCAGATAAAACAGTGTCTTTCTATTTCTCAACAACTTACCTCTTGACTGTAAAACTCACTAGGTGCTCTATTTATTAAGTTCTAACAGGTGTCAGTTTGGCAAATTATGTCCCTTAAGTGGATCCAATTTACTTGTCTTAAAAGTTTGAGAGAAATCTTTGATCTCTGTCAAGACATGTACTCATATGAATGAGTTCACGGTATAAAAACAGCGTTTGAAAACATAGTATTAAATGAAGATATCCATATGATAGTGAGACATCAAGATTTTCTGCCTTCTTGCTACCAAAAAAAAAAAGTTAATACTTTAGAAAGCAGAAGAAAAAAATATCCTTTACAAGCCAAAGAATTTTTTTTAATAACAGCTTTTTGGGATATAAATCACATATTATACAATTCATGCATTTAAAGTGAACAATTCATTGGTTTTTAGTATATCCACAAAGTTCTGCAACCATCATCAAAATCACTTTAAACTTTTTCATTACCCCAAAAAGAAACCCTGTACCCACAGCAGTCACTTCCCATTTCCTGCCAACCCCCGAGCCCCAGGCAACCACCAGCCTTACTCTGTCTCTGTCGATTTGCCTATTCAGGATATTTCATATAAATAGAATCATACAATATGTAGTCTTTTATGAATGCTTTCTTTTATGTAGCGTAATATTTTCAAGGTTCATCTGTGTTGGAGCACATATCAGTACTTCGTTCCCTTTTATCATCAAATAACATTTTGTTATATGGGTACACCACATTTTATCTATCAGTCGATGGACATTTGGGTTGTTTCTACTTTGGGCTATTATGAATAATGTTGCTATGAACATTCATATATAAGTTTTTGTGTGGACATATCTTTCCACTTGAGATCGATGTTTAACTGGCCTTTGTCTTACTCTTGGGTGTCTTTGAGTAAAGCTAATGCCATTTTATTTATGCACCATGTAAAATAAATCATAGTTTTCTCTCTTCTGAAATGGTTGAATGTGGGCAGGGAGTGATTTGGAAAAAAAGACAAAGACACACTGTTGTTACATCTACGTGTAATACATGATTTGGGGGCTATTTCAACTATTACGTGAGTGATAACTTCATCTTGTGGACAAAAGAGAAAAGAGAATTTAGTTTAAGTTGTTCTCTGCCTCTTTCTCCTGCAGAAATTATTCTCCCTGAGCCTCATACTCCCATGTGTAAGTCTGAACACCACACTTTTATAACACACACCACACTTTATTTTACATGTGTATTCCCCTGCAGACTAAATATCCCATAAACAAACAAGAAACAAAACAAAAAATAAGACCACCAGTATCTCCTGTAACTGAAATAAATGTGAGGGTAAAATGAAAAAATAGTTTTTCATCTAATAGTTTTAAATTTTCTGTAAAAGGCACTCCATAAATCCAAGGTAGTTGTATTTCAAACATTTCTAACTGGAGTTAGGTAACAAGACTGGAGATTAACAAAATGCAGAAAAACAAAAAAATAACTGGCATAGAGAACAGTGGATCGTTGTATTTTTTTATGATGGTCAAATATATATCATAACATAAAATTTACCGTTTTAACCATTTTTAAATGTACGATTCAGGGCTGGCTGGTTAGTTCAGTTGATTTAAAGTGTGGTTGCTGATAATACCAAGGTCTAGGGTTCAATCCCTGTACTGGCCAGCTGCCAAAAAGAAAAAGAGGATAAAAGTGTACGATTCAGTGGTGTTAAGCACCTGCTCAGTGTTCTGCAGCCGTCACCACCGTTCATCTCCAGACACTTTTTATCGTCCCAGAGACTTGTACTCATTCAGAGACTTGTACCCATTCCTCCCTGCCCCCAGCCCCTGCTAACTTCTGTTCTACTTTCTGCCCCTCTGAGTTTGCTTGTTTTATGTACCTCATATAAGTAGAATCATACAAGGTTTGTCCTTTGTGACTGGCCTGTTTCACTTAGCATCATGTCCTCAGGTTTCCTCCATATTGTGACATGGATCAGAATTGCATCCCTTTTAAAGGATGTGTAATATTGCATCGCATGAATACACCACCACTGGTTTATCCATTCAGCAGCTGCAGACGTTTGGGTCGTTTCCACCTTTTGGCTATTGTGAGTAATGCTGCTGTGAACATCCGTCTACAAATGAATCTGTTCAGGTTCTGCTTTCAGTGCTTTTGGGTATAAATCCAGAAGTGGAACTGCTGGAGTATGGTAAATCTGTGTTTAAGTTTTTTAGGAATCACGGCACCATTTTCCACAGCAGCTGCACAATGTTACATTGCCACTAGCAATGCACAAGGGCTCACTTCCTCCACATCTTAGCCAGTACTTGTTGTTTTCCATTTTTAAAAAAATAACAGCCATCTAATGAGTATGAAGTGGTATCTTATTGTGGTTTTGATTTGCACTTCCCTAATGACCAGCGATGTTGAGCATGTTTTCGTGTGCTTATTAGCCATTGTATATCTTCTCTGGAGAAATGTCTATTGAAGTCTTTTTCCCATTTTTAAATTGAGTAGCTTGTTTTGTTGTTGCTGTTGGGCTGTAGGCGTTCTTTATATACTGTATCATTTATATATATATAAATATATATCAGATATATGATTTGCAAATATGTTTTCCCAATAGACACATGTTTTAAAAAGCTAAATTAGGGTGGCAACAGTAGAAGGAAAAACAAGAGATGGAACTGTCAAAATTTGTATAAAATAGCTGTATGTTGGGTCAGAATGTTATGGAAAGAACTCGGCAAGGAAACAATTCCAGTCACTCGGAAAGACGGAGTCAGGAAGTTTATTATGCTAGTAAGACAGGAAGTCCAGTGGGACCCAGGTAAACTCC
Organism: Galeopterus variegatus; assembly: GCF_000696425.1. Lineage (NCBI taxonomy): Eukaryota > Metazoa > Chordata > Mammalia > Dermoptera > Cynocephalidae > Galeopterus > Galeopterus variegatus. The sequence goes on along the minus strand of NW_007726980.1, from coordinate 450,726 downwards.
CGTTCTGAGATCCTGGGACCCCGAATGCAGGGAGAGCTGTGGTTATATAGTTTTCTCAAGCAGGCATGCAAGCCTTTTATTGGCCCTGTCTGTATCCAGGCAGAGTCAACCAAGCTGGGGGGCTTCGTAAAACAGGTGAGGGGCTTCACCAAGCGGGGTTACAGTGGCAGGATATATGGTTAAGGGGCTTTTGAAACTCGAGCGTGCAACTTCTCTGAAACAGGCAAGCAGCAAGGTTTACAACAAAGGGGCTTAGAAATCTACTTTTTGGGGTCCACTATAAGAATAGTTAGGAATGTTTTAAGCAAGAAAATTAAAATTATCTTTGTTTCAGAGTTTTTCTTCTTTGAACCAGTGTTGGCAGTTGTTGATAGTTCTTCCTTTTCTACCAGGTATCTCAGGTTGTTTGAACTTCGATGAGGAGGAGACTGATGGTGAGGAAGAAGGAGGAAAAAAATTAAGATCCTGTTCACCATATTCAAAAACAGGGAGACCCAATTCTGCTTCCAGCCACAAATCAACCACAGTATGCGGTTCTGAAACTTCTTCCTTTGGAGATAACTTTAACTGTTTCCTAAACATGTCTTCAGTATTTAAATGCCATTACTGCATGGGGAGTTCTTTCAAAAGATTTAAGCTTGAATTTGGTTTTTTTGTTCGTTTGTTTTTTGGTGCTGGCGGATACAAGGATGAAACCCAGGACCTCGGTGTTATCAGCACCACGCTCTGACCAACTGAGCAACCGGCCAGCCCTAAGCTTGAATTTAGACTTAAAGTTTGTCACCTCTCTGGTTTCTTCTGTCTCGGGTCAGCTGTTGTGAGACTATATCCCTTTTTCATGCTTGGCTCCTTCATTACTCCCAATGTTCACATCCTTGTTTAACTTTTCAGAGTTTCCCCTTATTTTGTCAGAATACTGAAGACATAGGGGTAAATCAGTAAGTTTTTTCCTGTTGTTTCTCACAGAGAGTATGAGATTTTCTGACCCATCTTCCTATTGCTCATGCCTGGCTGTCCTTTCAGGATACAGGAGCTTCTGGAACTGCAGCCCAGCAGGCAGATAACCAGCTGGGAGAAGTGGAGAATTTAGAGGACTTTGCGTTTAGTCCTGCCCCTCGAGGTGTCACAGTGAAGTGTCAGATAACCAGGGATAAAAAAGGAATGGATCGGGGTCTCTTCCCCACCTACTATATGCACTTGGAAAAAGATGAAAATCAGAAGGTATGAGAATTGATTCCTAGGACAGCTCTTGAGAGAGAGGAAAAGAGCGTTGTAGGAATAGAATGTTGATGGGCCTTGTGAGAGGGAAACAACGCTGGTGTGAGACCGAGGCAGCTGGAAGAAGATTGTGCTGTGTTCTCATAGCCTTCGGAGAGCTCATAGTCTGACAGGCGTGATCCACCCCTCCCGACTGCCCCAAGAAAAAGCGTTTTATCTGTAATGGAAGAAAATAGAAGGGAATATTCTAATGTAGTCATTTTTATCTCCCTCCCGTTATTTACTTTTTGGGTGTTGTTTGGTTTTCTTTTTATTATGGCAGAACATGACAGTGTAGAAGGAGAGCAAATTTTAGGGAATTGGAAATATAGAAGGACATGCAAGTTAAATGTCTTCTTTTGCACCCTCGAAATTCTAATTTATAAGTTTGAGATAATTTAATACTTGCTAATGAAAATGTCTTTTATATTAATACCAGGTCTCAGTGGATGATTTTAAGAGCCTAGAGATGAGATGATAGTAGGTATCCTTACTGTAACCACTATTTGTTGAGCATTTACAACATACCAGGCATGTATTAAATGTTTTATTATCACCTGTACTCCTTGTAACAACCTGGTTAGGTTGGATTTCTCATCTCTGCTTTATGGGTGAGGTAACTGGGGCTGAGGGAGTGACTGACTTGCCCAAAATTGCACTAGTAAGTGGCAGAGCCAGATTCAAACCCATTTTTGTGTGATTCCAAATCCCCCACTTAGCCACTGCCACTGTCCTGCTTGTCTGTTGTTGTCCGAGTCTAGTAGAATTTAGGAAGGATGCACAAATGTGATGGTGTTCACATGATTGAAGTCACAGGGGTTTAAAATAACGACAAAACACAAAAAGGAGCATTAGGAAAGCAGTGACAGTGAAGGGTGGAGGGTGTTCAGGATCCTGTCTCTTCTAAAGTTGGAGAGACGCTTACTTATGGCATTGGAGGGAAATTTTCTAAAAGTTACTGGAAGTTTTAGGATAAAGTTGTAAATAATTATACGGAGAATCAAGCTAGCAAATTTAGAAAAATTGTGTTGGAAGGAAACCCTGATAGTGAATTCTGAGAAGCGTTAAGAGGGTTGGAAAAAGGGATAAAGGCCCAAAGATTGACAGGTTGGCATATGATAGGCACTTGCTGAACATTTGCAGAAGGAAAAAGTAGAACGACCCTCAGGTGCTCTGGACTTCATTTCTGACTGACACTGTTCCTTTTCCAGATATTTCTTCTTGCAGGTAGAAAGCGGAAAAAGAGCAAAACATCCAACTACATTATCTCCACTGACCCAACAGATTTATCTCGTGAAGGGGAACGTTACATTGGCAAACTCAGGTGACAGCAGCCTTATGTCACTGTCCTATTTCTGTTTTATTCACGTAGTTTCAGAACAATAGCTTTTTTTAATAATTAGTATGTATTGATGTTGTAATCTTAAAAAGAGTTAAAAGAAAATCTAAGTCCCTTCCTTGTTTTAATGAGAGACCTTTAGAAAAGTGATGAAGAACGTTTAGACATTTGGAGAACAGGCGCACAGGCTTCCGTTCTCTCACGTACCTCTCCTAGATTATGTTTGTATGAGAGAAAAAGTACAGATCTTCGTGGTGACTTTTTCAATGGCTGGCCTTTTAGCTCAGTTGGTAAGAGCATGATGCTGGTAACACCGAGGTCTAGGGTTTGATCCCTGTACCAGCCAGCTGCCAAAAAAACCCACAAACAAACATGGTGACTTTTTCTTCTGATTCTAGATCCAACTTCATGGGGACCAAGTTTACGGTTTATGACCATGATGTTGTGAGAAACACCCTCACCTGTCCAAGGCCAAAGGATGGACACAGAGACACAAGGTACAGTGAAACGAGACTTTAATTATGGCCTTGCAAGGTTCAGGTGTCTGACGGGCAGGCACATGGAAAAGGGCTATAACAAGCAATTTATTTCCTAGTGTGCACGTCCCTGCCCCCGCCTCCTCATTGGCTGAGAGCACTATGGGTTAATAATTAGTATGTATTGATGTTGTAATCTTAAAAAAAGAGTTAAAAGAAAATATAAGTCCCTTGTTTTAATGAGAAGACCTTTGAAAAAGTGATGAAGAACGTTTAGACATTTGGAGAACAGGCGCATAGGCTTCCGTTCTCTGACGTACCTCTCCTAGATTATGTTTGTATGAGAGAAAAAGTACAGATCTTCGTGGTGACTTTTTTCAGTGGCTGGCCTTTTAGCTCAGTTGGTAAGAGCATGATGCTGGTAACACCGAGGTCTAGGGTTTGATCCCTGTACCAGCCAGCTGCCAAAAAAACCCACAAACAAACATGGTGACTTTTTCTTCTGATTCTAGATCCAACTTCATGGGGACCAAGTTTACAGTTTATGACCATGGTGTCAGCCCAGTCAGGGCCCAGGGCCTGGTAGAAAAGGCCCATATCCGGCAGGAGCTGGCTGCCATCTGCTACGTAAGTGCTGTCCTCATGACGCATTCTTCGCCTTAACCTCCTGGGTGCCCTGCCAGCTCTTTAAGCTTCATGTAAATAAAGCTGGACTAAGAATCTTCCCTCCCAAGCCTCTTTCTACTTTTATGATCCCTTTTTCTGTTGCTGGTATAATTTTCCCCATATATTCAAGTTTTAATGATGTATGCATTGCCAACTTTAATTATTTTTTGCTTTTGTGATATTTCTTGCCTTACCTGCTCCTCTCTCTTCCTAATGGCACTTAATTTAAACCTTCCTTACCTCCTATCCATTGACCAGAGGTTACCATAAGTTAAAACTGATCTCTTTGCTTTTACTCTTTTCCTATCTAGTTCATTCTGTACTGCTGCCAAATAAATCCTCTTAAAACAGGGCTGCAGTTGGTCCTGTTCATCTTCTCCTGCTTCCGATCTTTTCATGGCTACCTACTGCATACAGAACAAAGCCCTAACACATTAGCATTTCCTTTCAGACTCCTCTAGTGGCACTCTTCCCTCTCATTCTGTCATTCTAGACACCACAGCCCTCCTGCAGTTCCTTTGTCCAGCCACCCTGATCTTTCCTCACCTGGAGCCTTCCCTTTTCCCCTTCCTTGCCTTTGGCCTTATCAGCTACTACTGACATCATAAGAGGAGTCTTTCCCGACCACTAGATGTGGTTGACATTCCTTTGTCTGTATCCCCATGGCATGTAACTCACATCATGTACTTGTTATTACTTGCTCAACGTGAACCTTCTCTATGAGCTTATCCTCTCTCGTGAGCTCTTNACATTCCTTTGTCTGTATCCCCATGGCATGTAACTCACATCATGTACTTGTTATTACTTGCTCAACGTGAACCTTCTCTATGAGCTTATCCTCTCTCGTGAGCTCTTATTCACTGCTGGATCCACACTAGCACAGGGCCTGGTGCACACGTGAAAGAAAGCAAGAAGGAATCAACACCACTCAGTCGTTGCCTTGATCCCAAAGTCTCGACTTTCTTTAACTTGATCTCATCATTTGATTCTGATGAGATTTTATCTATGTGCCTGAGAACCACTCGACTTGACGCTTTATGATGTATTTTTCTTCTGCGGCTTTCATATATATGTATATGAATACATGCACACACACACACGTCCATCTATTTAACGTTCTTATATATATATTCATATAATCTCCCTGGCTTGACAGGCATTTGAATTTTTAACCTCCTGGTGCAGGCCGTGTTTAATTAAAAGTGTAGTGCCATGCCCTCCCTGGGAAATAAACACTTACTGACGATGACAAATTTGGATGGTTTTTCAGTTGTCTCAAATTCTACTTAGGACTAAAGAGTACAAGTAAGGTGTCGAGCCAGCAGCATCTATTTTGAACGCAGGTGGTCACACTCTACAGAGAGGCGCAGTGTTACTTTCATTTTCTGATTCTCTATCCCTGGTGCTCTGCACATTGTCAACATTTTGCATGCCCAGAAGTCTCATGTTATAGCAGAGTGTGGTCTCATTTTCCTTTCCGTTTCCAAGTTCTACCTTATTTTCCTATATTCCAGGAAACAAACGTGCTTGGATTCAAAGGCCCTAGGAAAATGTCTGTGATCATTCCAGGGATGAATATGAATCACGAACGGATCCCATTTCAGCCACGAAATGTAAGTAAGAACATATTTAATCAGCAAAGGACTCTGTAAGACAATAATACAATACAAAAGAGACAGGTACTAAAAAAGTATTGATTCTTCCAGAACCCCAAACTGGAGTATGGCTGAGACTCTTCCTGAGGGGCGCCATCACTCCGAAACCTCAGGATGAGTGCAGCTGCAGAGCTGTTGCTGAAGTGTTGACTTGAGTCCGCTTCATCTGCAGAGAGAAATGCGGGGCAGTGCATAAGAATAAAAAAGCCGGGCTTAGTCTTTGGCTTTAATTCTTTGCTTCTGTTTTACCATTTCTGAAATGGAGAAAATATTCCTCTACCCCGTCTTTTACTTCACAGAGTTGAGAATGAATGAGTTCTTACGGTCTCAGTACAAAGTAATGATTTCCCTTTGAACAGGACAATGAGAGCTTGCTCTCAAAATGGCAAAACAAAACCATGGAGAACTTGATTGAACTGCGCAACAAGGCCCCAGTCTGGAATGACGACATTCAGTCCTACGTCCTCAACTTCCATGGCCGGGTCACTCAGGCATCCGTGAAGAACTTTCAGATAGTCCATGGAAATGACTGTGAGTCCACAGGAGGGGCTGGATGGGAACAGGAGAAGAAAGTTCTTACAAGATGGGGAAATGAACATTTCCTATAGTTGATAGGAAGTTATATTCAGGAGGGAATTATTAGAAAAAAAATGATTTATTTGGGGAGAGAAAACTACAGTTTTAGAAGAAAACTTGTAAGTCACTGTGTTGAGGTGTGGAGAGGAGTGTGAGAGATTTACCAGGGCAAATCAGAGAAGTCTTAGATAAGGCTGGCAGGGAAGCAAACGCAAATAGCCCTCAACAAAGGGTTCCTGGTAACTGCAGCCCTTGGAGCTTGGACTGCTCCCAGCAAGCTACCCTTGAGTTTCCTGTCCTCTTTCCCTTTCATGCTACTCAGAAATAGTCTGCCATTCTCTCCAGGTGAGAGGATTAGTGATAGAAACTCTGCTGACGGTTAGCAGACACTCTTGTTAATGCCTCTTTTCATACTTAAAGTAGATGGATGTTTTAAAGAGACCTCATGATTAACTGACCTATTTGGAGGACTTTTTTCTGTATCTTAAATAGGTTTTTTCCCAGTACAACCACGTTACCGTCTTGATGGATTTTGGACGTGGCCGGCGCCATTGTGCACACAGTAAGCACCAGCACAAACTAGCTGCAGGCCTCGTCTTCCACTCCAACACCAAGCCCCTCCCATCTTCCTTTACCAGAAGCCTCCTGACTTAGAAACAACTTTCCAGCTTCTGCATTGGCGCAGTTCTCCACCCATTTACACCGACCTAATGGTCCCTCCCCCCGTACATTTCGCGCCCAAAAGCTATTTATTAGCTTTTGGGTGCAAACTCTCGCAAACCCATTATTGGGGCTGTCCCCCATTTTCAGGGGAGCCCCAGGCTGTCCTGCATTTTGAGTACAGCCTGGCAGATTTCTTTCTTTAAAAAAGCTTCAACGGTACCTGGCATCTCAGCTCACTTTCTTTCACTTCTGATGTCCTAATTTCTTTCTGCTCCTAGCTGACTATATAGTCATGCAGTTTGGACGTGTGGCAGATGATGTCTTCACACTGGACTACAACTACTCGCTGTGTGCACTTCAAGCCTTTGCCATCGGGCTCTCTAGCTTTGGCAGCAAGCTGGCATGTGAATGAGAGGACAGGCAAGCACAGGGCGGGGCTTTCTCCCTGCAGAGCTTTCGGGGGTAGACAATTGCCGCCGTTGCCCTTGCCCTTGCCTGACAACAGTCTGCTCCTTTTGGAATGATCCCTGAATATATGTATGTATACGTGTTTATGTATGTGTATATGTATGTTTGTGCACACATATATGTGCATGTTGCGTATACATACATGTATACACACACACACTCATTCCTCCTCTGGGTTCCATAGACTTTGTCAGGGGTCACAGCTTAGCATGAGTGAGAGATTGTTTAAATCACAGAGAGGTTCTTGTCCAGAGCATATTGGTGACTCCTGAAGTTTTTGCCCAACAGATTCTATGCCTCAAGAGTGACATTTCCTGTGCTTGGAAACTTGCAGGAGAATCAGGTACTAATAGGTAAATAATTGGGTTTCTTTTTCTGAAGACCTTTTTAGAGAGAGACAGTTCCCTAAATTGCCTTTAGTCTCCAGGGCAGACAACTACCAACTTTTTCTGTAAATGGCCAGTCGCCCTCTTAGCTACTTTGCTCTGCTTTTCTTGTACAGAAGCAGCCACAGACAGTGAAGGCTAAGTGTGAGTGTGTCCAGTGAAACGTTCTGTACAGAAACAGGCAGCAGGCCTGTGGGCTGTGGTTTGCCAGCTCCTAGATATACCCAGANGCTTTATGATGTATTTTTCTTCTGCGGCTTTCATATATATGTATATGAATACATGCACACACACACACGTCCATCTATTTAACGTTCTTATATATATATTCATATAATCTCCCTGGCTTGACAGGCATTTGAATTTTTAACCTCCTGGTGCAGGCCGTGTTTAATTAAAAGTGTAGTGCCATGCCCTCCCTGGGAAATAAACACTTATTGACGATGACAAATTTGGATGGTTTTTTCAGTTGTCTCAAATTCTACTTAGGACTAAAGAGTACAAGTAAGGTGTCGAGCCAGCAGCATCTATTTTGAATGCAGGTGGTCACACTCTACAGAGAGGCGCAGTGTTACTTTCATTTTCTGATTCTCTATCCCTGGTGCTCTGCACATTGTCAACATTTTGCATGCCCAGAAGTCTCATGTTATAGCAGAGTGTGGTCTCATTTTCCTTTCCGTTTCCAAGTTCTACCTTATTTTCCTATATTCCAGGAAACAAACGTGCTTGGATTCAAAGGCCCTAGGAAAATGTCTGTGATCATTCCAGGGATGAATATGAATCACGAACGGATCCCATTTCAGCCACGAAATGTAAGTAAGAACATATTTAATCAGCAAAGGACTCTGTAAGACAATAATACAATACAAAAGAGACAGGTACTAAAAAAGTATTGATTCTTCCAGAACCCCAAACTGGAGTATGGCTGAGACTCTTCCTGAGGGGCGCCATCACTCCGAAACCTCAGGATGAGTGCAGCTGCAGAGCTGTTGCTGAAGTGTTGACTTGAGTCCGCTTCATCTGCAGAGAGAAATGCGGGGCAGTGCATAAGAATAAAAAAGCCGGGCTTAGTCTTTGGCTTTAATTCTTTGCTTCTGTTTTACCATTTCTGAAATGGAGAAAATATTCCTCTACCCCGTCTTTTACTTCACAGAGTTGAGAATGAATGAGTTCTTACGGTCTCAGTACAAAGTAATGATTTCCCTTTGAACAGGACAATGAGAGCTTGCTCTCAAAATGGCAAAACAAAACCATGGAGAACTTGATTGAACTGCGCAACAAGGCCCCAGTCTGGAATGACGACATTCAGTCCTACGTCCTCAACTTCCATGGCCGGGTCACTCAGGCATCCGTGAAGAACTTTCAGATAGTCCACGGAAATGACTGTGAGTCCACAGGAGGGGCTGGATGGGAACAGGAGAAGAAAGTTCTTACAAGATGGGGAAATGAACATTTCCTATGGTTGATAGGAAGGTATATTCAGGAGGGAATTATTAGAAAAAAAATGATTTATTTGGGGAGAGAAAACTACAGTTTTAGAAGAAAACTTGTAAGTCACTGTGTTGAGGTGTGGAGAGGAGTGTGAGAGATTTACCAGGGCAAATCAGAGAAGTCTTAGATAAGGCTGGCAGGGAAGCAAACGCAAATAGCCCTCAACAAAGGGTTCCTGGTAACTGCAGCCCTTGGAGCTTGGACTGTTCCCAGCAAGCTACCCTTGAGTTTCCTGTCCTCTTTCCCTTTCATGCTACTCAGAACTAGTCTGCCATTCTCTCCAGGTGAGAGGATTAGTGATAGAAACTCTGCTGACGGTTAGCAGACACTCTTGTTAATGCCTCTTTTCATACTTAAAGTAGATGGATGTTTTAAAGAGACCTCATGATTAACTGACCTATTTGGAGGACTTTTTTCTGTATCTTAAATAGGTTTTTCCCCAGTACAACCACGTTACCTTCTGATGTCCTAATTTCTTTCTGCTCCTAGCTGACTATATAGTCATGCAGTTTGGACGTGTGGCCGACGATGTCTTCACGCTGGACTACAACTACCCGCTGTGTGCACTTCAAGCCTTTGCCATCGGGCTCTCTAGCTTTGACAGCAAGCTGGCATGTGAATGAGAGGACAGGCAAGCACAGGGCGGGGCCTTCTCCCTGCAGAGCTTTCGGGGGTAGACAATTGCCGCCGTTGCCCTTGCCCTCGCCTTACCTGAAGAGCAGCAGTCTGCTCCTTTTGGAATGATCCCTGAATATATGTACGTATATGTGTTCATGTATGTGTATTAGTCCGTTTGTGTTGCTATAACAGAAATACCTGAGACTGGGTAATTTATAAAGAACAGAGGTTTATTTGGCTCACGATTCTGGGACAGCTGCATCTGGCACGGGCCTCAGGCTGCTTCTCCTCATGGCGGAAAGTGGCAGGGAGCCAGTGGGTACAGGCAGATCACATGGCAAGAGGAAGCGAGAGAGAGAGAGAGAGAAGGTGCCAGTCTATTAAGCAACCAGCTCTCACGGGAACTAATAGAGCAAGAAATCACTCATAATCTCCCTTCCCCCAGGGAGAGCATTAATCCATTCATGAGGGATCCGCCCCCAAGACTCAATCAGTTTCCAACACTGCCACACTGGGGATCAAATTTTCACGTGAGTTTCGGAGGGGACGACACATCCAAACTCCATCATATGTGTATATGTATGTTTGTGCACACATATATGTGCATGTTGCGTATACATACATGTATACACACACACACTCATTCCTCCTCTGGGTTCCATAGACTTTGTCAGGGGTCACAGCTTAGCATGAGTGAGAGATTGTTTAAATCACAGAGAAGTTCTTGTCCAGAGCATACTGGTGACTCCTGAAGTTATTGCCTGAAGATTCTGTGCCTCAAGGGTGACATTTCCTGTGCTTGGAAACTTGCAGGAGAATCAGGTACTAATAGGTAAATAATTGGGTCTCTTTTTCTGAAGACCTTTTTAGAGAGAGACAGTTCCCTAAATTGCCTTTAGTCTCCAGGGCAGACAACTACCAACTTTTTCTGTAAATGGCCAGTCGCCCTCTTAGCTACTTTGCTCTGCTTTTCTTGTACAGAAGCAGCCACAGACAGTGAAGGCTAAGTGTGAGTGTGTCCAGTGAAACGTTCTGTACAGAAACAGGCAGCAGGCCTGTGGGCTGTGGTTTGCCAGCTCCTAGATATACCCAGAATGGGCTTGCGGTCATGAAATCATGAACAGAAAATGGGTATATCTAGGAAGCAACAGTCCTACAGACTGTGTCTAAGAGGCACCTACCCTACGTCCACTGTTGATAGCTTTATGTGCTTTGCTAATGATGGTTTGTTTCTGGAGTATTGTCTACCATTAGGACTGGGAAAGCCGGTCAGTCATCGCTTAGAGTCCACACAGGGGACTTAATTCTGACATCCCACCCAGCTTCCCCATGGGGGAAGGCAACGGCAGCTACATCACCCCTTAAAAGAGGAGCTTATGCATACTGCGAAACAGTCTAGATTGTTTTCTTTATCAGAGGAAGTGTGGTATTTGTTTCTTGGAGCCAGTGTGTTCTCCCTGTGGGGTGGAAGTCACCGATGTCCCAGATCCTCTCTTCCCTCGTCTTCCCTCGGAGCAGGTTGGCTGGCACCAATCTCAGTTGCACTGCCTGTGGCCAGATTTGGGATCAGTTATGTAAGAATTTGACATGATCGTCTTCATTTCAGTTTAGGCTGAAAACAAAAGTCTAGAGGGGACTTAGTCTAGTTAAGACTGAGAGTAATTTGATAGTTGCCTTCATTTGCAACCCAGAAGTGCCTCCCGCAGGTCTATCACCACGGGTGCATTTGGGTGGAGGGACACACACAGCTGTAGACAGTGTGAGAGGCAAGAGAATATTATATATAGGAACGTTGTCATTGTCATTATCAAGGGAAGTGGCATGAGAGGCTTTGGTGAGGACCAGCTGGCTGACTCTTGAGCTGTGCAGCCTCGTTGGGCAGAGCGTTGGCCTTTCTTCCTGACATAAATATTACCAGCTCCCCAGAGCTTGTGTTATCGGTATAGATTGTGCCCTTGTCACTTTTCCTCACAGATTATAAGATTTCTGCCAAGTGTTGCAGGTTATTAGCACCTCCCAGCAAATCATGTTTTTTTTACCAGTTCACCGGTTTTTTTTTGTGTCTGAATTTTTTTTTTTTAAGAACCTGGTGAGTCCCA
>NW_007726980.1:408280-438629 GCF_000696425.1 Galeopterus variegatus | reverse complement strand
TATCACCACGGGTGCATTTGGGTGGAGGGACACACACAGCTGTAGACAGTGTGAGAGGCAAGAGAATATTATATATAGGAACGTTGTCATTGTCATTATCAAGGGAAGTGGCATGAGAGGCTTTGGTGAGGACCAGCTGGCTGACTCTTGAGCTGTGCAGCCTCGTTGGGCAGAGCGTTGGCCTTTCTTCCTGACATAAATATTACCAGCTCCCCAGAGCTTGTGTTATCGGTATAGATTGTGCCCTTGTCACTTTTCCTCACAGATTATAAGATTTCTGCCAAGTGTTGCAGGTTATTAGCACCTCCCAGCAAAATCATGACTCTTACACCAGTTCACCGGTCCCAAGGTGTGTCTGAATTTTGAGAACCCAAGAACCTGGTGAGTCCCATATTCACCACTGTTCAGCTCCCAAGCCTTTGTGCGCTGAGCTGCTGCCAGCATGGGCAAGGAATCCATGACATTTCCCTTCTGTGGACTGTCTCTCCATCCCTACTTCCTGTTGCTCTTTGCTCCACGTCAAGTAGCCATATGAAGGAAAGAGATCTGGGAGATGGAACGACCCCTTGCTCACCCCCCACCGGCAAGTCCTGCCCACCTTGTGTTGGTGTGACTGGTTTCCATGTCAGGCATGCTGCCTGCCCCTCAAGTGCCTCGTTTATAGAAGTGCTCTACAGCCCCGCACTCTTCCATCACCCACCGTCGTGAGAAGAGAACGCTGTTCACTCATCTCCAGTTACAGTATATGACAGTGGCTGAGGAAGGGACGCCTGCCATCGGGCAAGTGAATCTGATCCTGCTGCCTTCTCTCTCTGGCTTGGAGAGCTACAACCCTAGTTTCATGTACTTTCTGCTTCAGTGTGCAGGTGACCGGTTTTACGTAAGTCATTTATACCTTTTGTATGCCACAGAAATAAAAGATGATTTATATAAAAATGTGAGTGTCAGTCTCATCCCTCAGAGAGTTCCTACTGTCTCATTCTGTAATAATAGTGTTCATCGTGGCAACAGTGAACTAAACTAATCGGTTATTTGAAGCCCAGAAAGTATTGACGTACGCTTTCATCCTGGGGTCCAGCAGCAAGCAGTCTGCAGGCTGAGAGGTCTGTATTCTGGAGATGATCTAGACACATAATATACATCTATAACAAGGTTTCTGGAGGGATGGTAGAATTGAGCTGAGCATAGAGGGGGCACAGAAGGGTAGGATTTATACTGTTCTGGACATCTGTGCTGATCAGCCTCCTGGGTCATTTGTTTACTGAGTCAGCAGCAAAACACATGAATATCTAACAGTGAAGTAGACCCCATCTCTTGCCTCTGAGTGTTCACATTCTAAACTACCTTATATTGACAAGTTGAAAACTGTGTGTGTTCACAAATCTTTGGTAGGCTTTCCTGCTCTTATCAGCATCATAGTTATAATGAAATATGTGGAAAGAAGCAGGAAGAGCCTAAAGACAGGACGAGAGATGGAGTCAGAGTTTAATTCTTACAGCTTGATTTTTTCACGATTCTTTTTGGCTAAGGTGCATGGCTGGCCAAATGGATTCTTTGTGACAGTTTTATACACTCCTTAGTGGTCAGGGATATATCGGTGGCCACTGACATCAAAGATTTCAGCAAGTTTAACAGGCCTCCAAAAAAGGCTTTTTTTGATAAGAAGTTTAGTAGATCATAAAAGGAACTAATGAGCATCTGTTCACTTCCTCTAGACAGCATTATGGGTGCAGAAATAAAGCGATGGTTCACCTGAGGCAAATCCCTGGGTTCTGACCCTGTTCTGCCAGTGATTCGCCATGTCCCTCTCTGATCTGTAGATTGAGAGGTCTTGAGCTACGTGCTCTTTTCCAGGTTTTGAATTATATAATTCTCCCCCCTCATGCTGGCAACGATCTGGAACTTCCCTAAATGTGTTTCAAATTGAGCTCTCTGGTTCCCTCCTGGACAGCTTCCTGCTGCTGGTGGCTGAAGACACGGAAGACCACAGATTGCTGAAGGGAAGGAGCTACAGAGGGGAGATTCTGGAATGGTGGGGTGCACATTGTTGAGGAAAGACGAGGGGTCTTCAAAAAGTTCATGGAAAGATTCATCTTTTAACTCCATTTTTTCACAAGTTTTTTGAAGCTCCCACATAGGATCTTGTGCCAAGGAAGTGGAGGACCTCAAAGCTGCTTTTCCTCAACCACTGTGTGGAGACTTTTTTCTTTTTAAATGTCCTCTTCTTTTACCAATTATAACTTATCAGTTAAGTTGACATCTGTCAGTTCAGTTATAGTAACCATAATTCCCTTAAGACACATAGACGTCTCGCTCCACAGAAAACCTTGGCATGTTGCAGGCTGCCCTTTTCCTCAGCCTCCTGCTCCTGTAGATAGGATGGCTTCCGACCATTGCTCACCCTGTGTCTAATATCTGCTTCTCTCCAGTCCGTAGTCCTCTTCCCCATGTGGGCCTCAGCCAACCCTACCTATGGTTCAAAGTTGTTTTCTTTCAAAACAAAACAAGACAAGCTCTAATACTGCCTATTCCCCTTAAGGAGCTCAAATATTCATGGTCTTCCGGTAGAAATCATATGTTTTAAAATATTGCATTCAACTCAGGCTTGCAGAGACGGTCCGTCTAACTGGGAATTTATGGAGAAATATGCCCACTAGGATTCATCCATTATCCATGCACGTGGAAGGGGCGTGCTGGTGAACTGCATCTGTGGACTGGTACCTCTGGCTGTCTTTTCACAAGGAAGCCTTAAGCAATGGCCTGTTCCTCTCCCATTCTCCCCTTCACCCCCTCTACCATAGTTTCCTCTAGTTCTGCTCAGATGATTATAAATGGGTGTATAGCTCCCAAAGCAGGAATAAAAAATCTGAGGCTAGGACACTAACATGTAAAAACTCTCTACATCAGGTTCAAGAACAAAGAGGCCTTCTCTTCCTGGACAAAGATGACATGGGGCCATGTGAACCCAGTGCTCTGAATCCTCAGGCGGGGCCTTTCCCTAAGTTGTAGTGAGTCTTCGGGGAAATGACAGCCTTTCTTGACCAGCAGCAAGAAATGCAGGAAAGCCTCCCCAAGAGATGCTCCAGTAGCTGAGAGGATGGTTATCTGAGGAAAGCAGTTCAAATTCAGTCCTGCCTAGAGCCAAGGGACAGGGCATAATGGCTTCAAGGGCCTCCTACATGGCACAGTCTATGACTATAATAAATGGACTAAAAAAATATTAACCACATCCATGGGGCTCTTTAGAACACATTTGATTAAGCACAGTGTCCAGTTTCCTTCCAATGTGGGGAGGCAAGAAAGAGCCAAGGGACAGATGCCCATCTTGGTGAAGGGGGATCTAGAGGGGCTCTGTTCTGCAGAGGACCAGGCCAGTGAAGAACTGGAGAAGCCGCCAGGGAAGCACAAACTCGTGTCAAGAACATTAGCCCCACTTGGATTGTCCAGACACGATTAGGCAGAGGATAGAAATTTGAGGGGAAGAATTTCTTTAACAGCATATGAATTTTTAAAGAGCATCCAAACCCTCCTGTGGAGAAGACTGCCTGGAGATCCAGGCTACTTCCCAGGCAGAACCTGTTGTACCTTGGCTTGGATGCTGGTTACCTAGGAGGCTGCCCCACAGCCTCCTCTTCCACCTGCCCAGGTTTGCTGAAGAAGCAGTTTGTGCATTTGCCTCCAGACTTCCAGTAGCTACAGCCAATTTTTATCTCCTTCCTTCCCACAGCTGTCAGGCTGTCGTCCTGACTGGTCTTCCCTTCCATCCAGTGAGGCTGGCAGTGTCCCAGGATGCCAGGCCACTGGGCAGAGTTCCCAGCGGTGTGGGCCATGCTTCCCTCTGCTCAGCTGGGCATCCGCCTGCTGTTCTGAGCAATCTAGGTCTGCCATTTTACCACTTCCAATTAGAAAAAGTCACAGACATATGTACTGCAATCAAGAGCATCAGCCTGGGGAGAGGGATAATTGCCCTAGCCTCATCTCCTCTGAACACTCATGGGGTGAATTTAAGGGACAGCAAACATTTGATGGAATGGTGGCAGCCCCAGCCGGGTAGCCATGCTGCTTTAGGCATCAGAGAGAAGAACCAGGGCTCCATGCCAGCGTACCATGCTCATTCTATGCGTTATACCATGAAACCACACGGGCAGCTCAAGTTTAGGAGACCTTCTGTATGGCCACTTGCCATCCGTCTCAGGGAGACGACTCCTTGCTCTCTTTTAATGCACACAGTTAGCAAAGTAGGCCCTTGACTCCTACTTCTTTTGTCTTATTTTGCTTTTTTACGAACTCTAGTATTTTTCTTAGTGGGAGCCAGTGGATGGTAAACCCTCTAAACTCATGATGTCCAAAATGGCTCTTTTTCACCACATACTTGAGTGACAGTTTTACTGGGTATACAACCTCAGGTCCAGAACCTTCCCCACACCCATGGATTTGAGCATGCAGCTCCATTGCCTTTGTGCATCTAGTGTTGTTGGTGAGTGGTCTGTTGTCCCTCTTACTCAAGTTCCTTTTTTAGACAGTCATTTTTGGTTTTGGTGTTGTTTCATCTGGAAGTTTTGTTTCTGTGTTAGTAGTGTTCCTTTATCTTCAGTATTGTGATGTGTCTGGTTGTAGGTCTTTTCTCCTTCATCGTACTTGGCACTTGGTCATCTATGTAATCTTGGGATTTTGTCTTGTACTGTTTTCTACTTTTTGGCAGATTTTCTTGTACATTTTGGGGGGGGGGTTGTTTTGTTTGGGGGTTTTTTCTATTTTCTTCGTTTCATCCACTTTACCCTCTGGAGTTTTTGGTAAACAGATGCTGTAATAATATCTGGATGTGTCCTCCATGTCTCAACTTTTCTTTCCATCCCATGATCTTTTTTGACCACATACTTAAGAGAATTCCTTCATCTTGTCTTCTGTTTCACTAATTTACCCCTTGTGTCTACCCTGCTAGCCCAACCCATCTGTTTGTTTTTAAATTTTGTTGTGAATGATTTAATTCCCAAGGTCTCTGGCTGATTCTTCATGGATCCAATAGCTGTACTTATTTCAAAGACCCATTGTGCTTACACTATTAACATTTCCTTCAATGTGAACTTTTGTTTATGAAAATCAGTGCCTCTTTTTCACAATATCATTTTTTACACATTATTGGTGACTACTAGATGCATGCTCATTTTAGTATTTGAAAATCCCTGTTAACCTGGCAACAGAGGGAAAGAGTAGGATGTCCAATGGGCAGATTTTACTTTGGCCCGTCCAACATAACAGAAAGTGCTTGCTGTCCCACATAAGGGAAAGTAAGCCAGTAGGGAGAGTAGAAGTGGAAATCTCTCTCTTGGGTTGTGTTGGCTTCCGGGAGCACAGCTCTACCTCTCTGACACTAGCATACAAGCAATCTATTGGCCGCTGTCTGCCCCAAGGGAGCCAAATGGTGAGTTATAGAGAGGTTCACCTGCCTGTCTGATCTTTCTGGTAACCCCAACTACTTGCCCTGTCATGTACTCTGGACACCTTTCTGCCCCACATCTGTCACTTACAGACCTGGGACATATCTTTCAGTAGTCCATTTACAGGAGCATTTAGAGCAGTGACTCCTTTTATCAATCTGATCTCGCCTACTTTCCACCTTTTAGGGATTCCTCACAGTTTTGATTCACCAGGGACATTCTTTGCTTTGTAGCACTGTTTTTGTTTATATTTTAAAAGTATATATTCTGTCATTCCTGGGAATTTTAGATGGAACAGTGAGATTGATGTTGAACTGAAAGACATGATATGTTCTCACTAAATAGTTGTTAGATGAATGAATGGATTCTAATGCCTTCCTGTAACTTTTACTTTAAATTTTTTCTGCATTTGAAAAATAATTGTTGAATCATTGACTTACTGATTTCAATATGCTCTCCCCCACCCCATTTCAAGTGGATGCCACATTTGGCATCAGATGGTAGGATCTTAGGCCCCATGTGGTCAGCTTTTTTCCTTGTCCCTCCCTATTGTTCCAGATTTCCTGAGGACTGTTAACTTGAAATAAAACCCTAATGTTTTTCATTAATAACAGATGTCCACATGAACTAGTACCCATTGGTGGCTCCTGATTTCAAATTCTGCCTTGTAACCCTTTGGAAGTATTAGGAAAATTTGGATTCTAGGGAATGAGATGGGCCTTTGCCAACACAAGAAGAGATGAAACAAATCTTCCTCTGCTGCCTTTGAAGTACATGTAGAAGCTTAGTGATACCATCACATTTCATGTCATCTGAGTAACATCCAGGGTACAAGTTTCTCTTCTGCAATTCACCCTCACCATCCAGGAAGCAGTCGCAGCAGTAAATGAACCACGGCTTCCTACAGAACAAGCCAAGGATCTGTGGAATAAATCCCTGCATGGGCTGGCCACATAGATGACATGGTATCACATATACCCTTGTGAAGAGTTACATAATGTGAAGACTCCATTTGATCCCCTTGGAGAGTTCAGTCTAACTGCTCCTCAATACTGTAGCCATTTCCTCTCAACTCACCGAGGCCCTGTCTTGTCCTCAAGGTGCAGTTAAGTTTCATTTCAATAAAACTTCCCTGGGGCCTCCCAGCCCACAGAGAGGCTTTTCCTTCCTCATACTCTCACTGCGTTATAGACGATGCCACTCGCTCAGACACCTCATTTTATAGAGTATCATCCTATCTTAGCCAAAAATTACGTGCAACAACTGTGGTTATGCAGAACACAGCTTAAAAGAAAGGAAGGAAAACACTCTCAGAAAGGTAAGGAGAATATTTATCACATTATTATCCGTGCAACACCCAACCACCAAACCAAAGTCTATTAACCTTGAACTGGATAGAAAGTTAAACTTGCTCGTCAAACAAAAATGGTTATCTTGTTCCTCCAAGTCAATCTTCAGTTCTTAATGGTTATAGCCAATTAGGGTATAGGAGCAGCAAGAACTTGATGCAATGAGAAATGACTGCCAGAAGTTTGGAAGAAAGAAGTACCAGCAACCAGAAAAGGTTAAGGAATGTTCAAGGAAAGATTGAATTAGAACCAAACCATCGAATAGAGATGAAATTATGTCCTGTGAATTCTGTTCTCTAAGGCAGAAAAGGGTATCTTTTTAAAGATCTCCATAAGAAGTGTTCACATAAAAAGTTTCAGAACCTAAAGACAATGTGAGTAATCTGCAGCAGGAAAACCCACGTCCATGGGCACCCAAATGTCCAAACCAAGATTAAAAAAAGAAAACCCAAGCCACCTCCTTCTTCCTTGCAGCACAGGTGCTTAGCCGTTTCAGGGCCATGCCTCTCAGTTTCTCAACTGTAAACTCCAGAGGACAGGGCTATGACTGCTATTTCGTTTCTCTCCCAGTGCCCAGCCCAGGGCTGAGCACACAGAACGTGCTTATACGTGCTAGTTAGATAAATGGATGAATGAACACGTCTCAGTTCTGATCCCTTCTTCTAACTTTTATGTTAGTCCCACTACCTTTCATTATTCTAGAAAAGATTAAGAAATGGCTTTCTAAAAATAATTTTTGAACTAGGAAGCCTTGTACATAATCCACAGTTTCAAGATCACCAGTTAGTCAGCAGTTCCACCCATCCTTACTCCCAGCCCAAGTATAAGGAAGACTGGTTCTCACACTCCAGGCTGACCCTAGAAATTTTAAACAATTCGAAGTACTGATTCTCTTTAAAATACTCCCCAATTTCTCTAAGACCCGGGCCTTGAGGGCCTGCCTCCTGAGGGGCCCTCTTGTCTCCACCATCCACCAAATGGACAGCCTGGTCCCTACATAGGTCAGGGTCCTGCTGCATGCTCAGATGTTCCATCCAGCACCCACAAACGTAGCTGCAGACCCTTTGTGTCTGGTAGATAGGAGAAAGAGAATGCAAGGGGCTGCTGTCCATGCTCACGGGAAGTCATCCCTTTGCTGACTTCTCTGATTTAGCCCAGCCCATGGAGGACTCTGCCCAAGAAGGCTTTCTTGCAAGGACTCACCCAAACTTTCTTATCCCATGACCTCTCTGTACAACATTGAGCAAAATTCCTCTCTGAGAGGAGAGAGAGGAGAGGGAGAGAGAACACATGTGTGCTAATGAGACAGGGACAAGGCTCTTGTTGAAAGGCCCAGAGCACCAGTGGACCTTCCATATACATGCAGACCAGCTCACAAGCACTTCCCTGGCTCACTGTTTATGTAGCTGCCAATAACAAAACTTAATTCTAGCAGAGACTCAGACACCTTGCAAGAAATGGTCTGCCTGGACGAACTGGCTCAGTCACTCATCGCCCAACAAGCCAGCATGCCTGGCACATAGATGAGAGTTCTTCCTTTTTAAAGACCTCTAGAGGACAGGCTACCACCTCCCTCGTTCCCAAACCCCCTGACTCCCAGCAAGAAGTGCTGACATGTGTCTAACCTGAAACACTACCACTTAGGCCTGAAGCTCCCTTCAAATTGCTTGGCTCCCAGTTAGGGCTAGACAACATCTGCTCTGCAAACTCACATTGTTGTAGGGAGAATAAAGCGATTTTTATTAAAGGTGGTTTTAGGACCAGTTTCCCAAATGAGGCCTTTCGTTTACAGAGATGCCTAGATCCTAAAGACTCTGTCGAGCATCCAGCCAACCCCATTTCTTAGCAAATTACGAGACAACTTTAAAAGCTCTGACATGGAAAAAGATACCTAAAAGGAGAACTTGAGGCATGAGGTTCTTTACCCTTCAGCCCTTAATCCTCCACATCCATCATATACCCACGGATGTGGAAGACACTGAGAAGAACAAACAGAGTGTTCCAGGGCACCGGGCTCCCCAGTCTGCCCCTTCTCTCTGGGAGTCAGAAGCCCAAGGCCACACTGCTGGTGCCCGGGAGGGGTGAGGCTTTGCCTTACGGTGTGGCCAGAGGGCGTACTCAGTGCTCAGGCATGTGCAGCACAGGAATATGCAGTCTGTCTGCAGATAGTTTATAATCGGTCTCCACTTCTGTTGGAGGCCAAAATCAATGAGCACCTCAGGAATATCTGACCCTCAGGATGTGGTAGTTTTCTTTAGATGTAGGGACAGCATGGGGCAGGGGGCTGGCAGGCAAGCTGGATCACAAGGCTGAAGAAGTCCCCAGGGATCCCTCTAACTAAAAACAGACAGGCTCACCTGCAGACTGATGGGAAGTGACATCCTGCCTGAAAACTGATTTTAAAAGAAAATCTAAAGCCAATTTGGTGGTAAAAGTCAGTCCTTGCCTGACAATCCCTGGGGCAACTGTCCACCATTCTCCCAACCAGCCACGAGGTAAAAATGAGCATTTCCTCTAGGGTTCAGCTTGGCAGCTCTCCTCCCAGATTTCCTCTGCCCCCTCCCTCATGACCACCACCACCCCAGGACCACCAAGACAGTCCAGGGTCTCCATGGCCTCTGTGTTGGATTTGCACAAGGTAAGATGAGGCCCCGGCCTCCTTATGGGTAGACTTCCCTTCCTTCAGGGGCCTGCCAGCCATATGATTCCTGACAGAGCTGCCTGTTTGCTGATTCTAGAGGGCACCAGTGCTGCCAGGACCATGATGGGCTGACAGCCACTGCTCCTAAGAGGAGCATAAACATAAACAAGAAACAACAAGAGCAGGAATGTGAATGGCACCTGAGTGGAATTCCATGTGTAAGCTTGTTCATTCAACAGATGTTTATTGCCAGCCTAGTATGTCTGAGGTGCCATGCTAGGCACTAGAGATAAAAAGATACATAAGGCTGATCCCTTCCCCAAGGCACTTCCTTGCACAGGGAAGAGCACTTGGGAGAGAAGGCGATTGCAAGCCAACGAAGCGCAGGCCACGGGAGCAGGAAAAGACTGCCATGGAAACATTTAGAAGCAGCAACGTGTCTTGCTGTGCTCAGGAGAAACTTCCAGCAAGTGATTCCTGAGGAGACCCTTAAACTACTGTGAGGAGTCGGTCAAGCAAAAAGGAGGGTGCTGGGGTGGGCTTGGGCTGCAGACAGCAAGCTGATGGAGGTCAGAAGTGCAGCCTCTCCTAGGGAGGAGGAGCCCCTCGGGATGGCTGGGGCAGAGAGCAGAGTGTTGCATCATGATGGAGAGAGACAGGGTGCAAGATGGACTGGGAGCTGAAACTGCATCCCACTTGCTGTGTGCCTACAAGCCAGGCACTTGGCTAGAGATAAGAAGGCGAATGCAAGAGCAAAGAGGTGTATGCTCAGCTTCAGTCTGTCCTCATTCCATCCGCGAAGCATGCATACTACCATTGCTATATACATAAGAACACAACGACTCACAGAGGTTAAGTAACTTACTCAAAGCCATACAGCAAGAACGCTGCCAGGATCTGAACCCAGCTCTGTCTGAGTCCCACTCTCCATGCTCATAACACTATGTGACATGGAGGGCCTTGGACACCCCGCTAAGGAGTTTGGACTTTATTCTGAAGGCATCAGGGAAGCCCTGAAGAATTTCAAGCAGGAGCATGAGCAGGTTTACATTTGTAGAAGTTCATTCTGGCAGCTGTGTGGAGAATGGACGGGAGGAATCCACAAACCAAGTCAGAGAGAGCAGGTGGGTGGCTGTTGCATAAATCCCAGCAAGAGGCGATGGGGGCTGGAGTTGGATAGAAGCAGCAAGTATGGAGAGAAGGATGAAGTCCACAGCCAGGAAGAAGTCCACAGCCAGGTAGCATCAACGGGACTTAGCGACAGGTTGGATACAGAGAAGTCACCCGATTGGACTGAGTCAGAGGTGGGTGTCCTGTAGTGGTTAATTTGGCCAGTTGGACGGCTGGAGACGCTATTTACCAAGGTAGGGAATAAAGCAGAAGGAAAAGATTGTAGCCAAGAGGAGATGCCCAGGTGACAGGTGGCTTTACAGCTCTGGTCTTCAGGAAAGACAATTGGCCTTTGGATCCCAGTTGGGACTCACCAGCATCACAACAGCAGTTGAACCTTGGAAAAGAATCAGCTCACCCAAGGGGAAGGTGTTGATTGGGAATTGCAGAGAGCACACTGGAACTCTGAAGACAGAGGAAGAGCATCTCAGGAAGGAGACTGAAGAAGACCAGCTAGAGAGGCAGAAGAAAAACCAGGAGACAGCACTGTCAGGGAGGTCAAGTCAGGAGAGCAGTTTGGGGAGGGGTGGGGGGTGGTCAATGGCATCCCATTGAGGAGCCTTCTAGGAATGTGAGCCCTGAGAGGTAGTGTCCACTAGGTATTTTGATTGCAGCTAAAGGGGTTTGCACAAACATTCTTGGGGGCAGGGGAGCGTGACAGTCAGATTGTGAGGGTTGAGAAGTGAGTGGGTGGGGACGCCGTAGAGACAAAACATGCCAACAATACTTTCAAGAACTTTGACTGTAAAGACAAATAGGGGCAGGCCACAGCTTCATAGGGACTGAGAGATGAAAAGAGGGTTTTGTGGTCATTTCTATTGAAAGAGCCAGGAGCATGTTTAAATGCTAATGGGAGAGAGCTGGTAGGGAGGAAAAGATTTAAATGCAAGAGAAGAACCATGAGTGGAACCAGCTCCCTACAAAAAGGTGAGGGGAGCAACTCAGAGCTCTGGGGAAGTATTCACTTTACTCCAAAGGAAGAACCCTCTGCCATTGTCATGGGAGGAGAAGCTGCCAGAAGAGTGGGCAGGAGGGGGCCAGAAGGTGAGAAAGCTTCTCCCACATAATGAACTTGACTTTTACCTTGAAGTAGAGGGTGAGGTTGCTGGGAGTTGAGGGTAGGGAGGGGCAAATTAGTAGGAAAGACAGACAAAAGAGACTGGTGAGGGTCTGTGATCGCTATTGCAGGGAGCAAGACATAAGCTGGCCAGAGACCATAGGAGGACTCTGGGGCAACACTGAGGACAAAGGTTGGAAGTCTTGTGCTGGCCTGCACCCATGAGCTTGTGTGACCTTCAGCAGCCTCAGCCACCCCAAGTAGGAGCAGAGAAGCCATCAGCTAGATTGAGCCAATGTTAGTTTTTCAGTGATTGTTGAAATGGGTGGACGGTGAGGTCAAGGACTGGAAGTTTTGCGGAAGTGCTGTCACACGGTCATAGAGAAGCAAGTGAAGATGCGAGGACACTTACGGAGGCTTGGGAGGAAGCAGAATGGCCAAGCCCTTGGTGCTGGACGAGGCCTCAAGGTAAAGGGCAGAGAACTGCAAGGACGAGAAATTGGGATAGAAGAGACACTGGCATATTCACTCCAAGAGGTGGCGCCCTCGAGATAGTGAGGAGGAGGAGGGGCTTTAGTGGGAGCGTGGGAGATGCTTCATTACCACGGCACGTGAGCACGTGTCAGTCTCATCTGCAGAAGGAGCATCACTGGAGCTTCTCTGCGCAGAGCCTCCTCTTCCCTCCTCCCCATCTCACTGCAGCACAGACTGGCCCACACTGGACTGCAGGGCTGCATCTTTGAGACAGGAGAGGTTTAGACTTCCAAGGCCACCCACCCCGGGAGCTCAGCGTGAGGGGGACCTCTCATGCTGGCGCTTCCTGCTCTTGGGTCCTGCTAGCTCTTGGCTTTTGCCTTTTGCCCCCAAACTGACCCACAGACTTGACCTCTGATCCTAAGCCTTCGTTTACCCTGTGTAGACTTTGGCACTGCTAGTGGTGTTACCCTCATATTGGGTCCTGGTCTTCCCCAGCTCTTCCCCAGAAGAGCTTCCAGGGCATAGCCCCCGCCTGCCGGGCCTTTATCCAAGTTGTGGTTGGCAGTGCGGCCTCCTGCTCCCTGGATGTTGAGGATGAAACACATAGCTCGGGCATGGGCCTACCCTTCCTTTCCCTCTCTCCACAGCCATAGCCAAGCAGTGAAGTCCCCGTGCTGGGCCTGAGCACCCACCTCCACATGGGGAGTGAGCGGCCCCCGCCCTTCTGCCCCCTGGTGCTGGCCTGATGCCAGTTACAGCTGTCAGTCCCTGGGCTAGGAAGTACACAGTGTTTCAGATTTCCCACAGAACTTTAAAGTGGGCATTATCCTAATCTCACTGTTGAGGAAAGGGAGTCTCAGAGAACTTAAGTAACTTGTCCCGATGTCACACAGCTTGCAAATGGCAGAGCCAGGATTCACAGCTATGCCTTTCTTACTACCAAAGCCAAGCCACTCGGTCCTCTCCTGTCCTTCCTTCCTGGGGGTTGATGGCAACCTCTTGTCTTCATCCATCGATCCATTCATTCATGTATCAAACATTTAAGCATTTGCTACGCTCCAAATACTACTTAGAAATTCAGAAATGTTAAGGAAAAGGTTCAGATGAGCTGAGGTATCAGACAAATAGGAGCACAGTGGAGCCCATTTCTTAGGGCAATCCACGGGTCATTGCCAGTCACCAGAAAGAGCTCTGTGAACCTCTCCAGTCACTTTGTTCTTGTTCTCATTTATGGAACCACAAAAAAGAAGAGAGAGAGGGAGAGTAGGAATGCGGCAGTACTTTCCAAGGCAAGTACCTAGCTGCTCGCGGCAGGCTGATGGGGGCTCCGACTCAGACGGCACTGTGGGCAGCACTGGTGTCTCTCCCACACACATTGCACAGGCCTGTGGAATGTTTTCAAAGCACCGCCAGAGCGCTTCATAACTTTTATTGCTGGGGCAAAAGTTCAGACAGGCCAGGTCTTAGGAGACCTGCTATTACCTTTTTTAACATCCCCTTTTTCCACCCCTTACTCCCAACACACACCCCACCATCACCATAAAGAGTCCCTTCCACATAGGAAATGAGGCCATCATTGGTGATCCTGCTACCCCAGCTACAGCGGACAGGACAGGGGTGGGCACCTGGCAAAGGACAGCTTGTCAACGGGCCAGCCAGCAGCCCGGGAGGTGGCCTAGCATCAAAGTGGCTACTAACATAGGCCATCGT
Source organism: Galeopterus variegatus (assembly GCF_000696425.1). NCBI lineage: Eukaryota > Metazoa > Chordata > Mammalia > Dermoptera > Cynocephalidae > Galeopterus > Galeopterus variegatus. Next base: position 424,787 of record NW_007726980.1, on the reverse strand, counting down.
GAAAACTGGTCTCATCACCTTATCTCAAGGAGCTGTGGGCCGGTGGGGAGTGGCAGGGCTGGGCAGCAGGGGCAGAGGCGCTGACCCCAACATACATCATAAATGACACATTTCTGTTGTAGAAATCTAGCAAATCAGTTTAAACTTCATTAGCCAGAGTCAGCTAAGCCCTTAATTTCTCCACAGCTACTCAAAGAAATTTGTGCTGTGTCAACACAATTATGTCACCAGGTAAAAGGAAAAGCCACCTGGCTCTCTATGAAGCACATCCAGATAGATTCTGGGACATGTTTTCATTATCTGAGTTTTATAGTCTAGGTCCCTTGGCTTTGAGACCTGTTACAGGGATTAATAATTCTTCTGTTTCTAATAACTGCCTATGCTGCAGTTGATTGATATATTCTGTCCAGGGTCTAATTGTGCTGGGCAGCTATTGTTAAGTCACAGGAGTCAACAAAAGAGCCAGAAGAGATCGACCCTAGTGCAGCTACACACTGTGTTCTCTGGACACCCTCCTTATCCTCATCAGCAAAAAATCAGCAATGGCCTCAATCTGTACGTCACAGATTAACGTCCGACAGCTTGACTTTGTCTCCCTTGGCCAAAAGGAGGAGTCTTTGGCTGGAGGATATTGACACATTAATTTATCTATTTTGAAGAAAAGGAAGAAAAGGAAACAGAGGTACAGTGACGTGCCCAGGTTCACTGTGCTAGCCTCCAGCAGGGCCGTAAGACCTTGCAAGGTTCTGAACACAAGGGCGCCTCATTGTACCACCTCCCTCAGCACCAGTAAGAGGGTAGAGAACCGAGGGGATCATCAGATTTGCTGTGCCAAAGCTGCGAGCAGTCTTGCTCCTTCCCAGGGACCTGCAGAATGCTTAAAAGGACTTTAGAGACCATCTAGTCTAACCTCTGAGTTTACAAATGAGGACGCTCAGGCCCAGAGAAGAAAAGTAACTTGTTCAAAGTCACACAGCAAATTAGTGGCAATGCCCAGACTTAAAGCAAGATTGCCAGAGCTTGGTGCACTGCCCCACCGCACCCCCCTCGGCAGCAGGTGCGTCCATCATGGCTCTCTGCTTCAGTGCCCTTCCTCTCAGGGAGGGACATCTCTGGCCTGGGGCGGCTGCTTCCTTCCTTTCAGCCACATGGAATGTCTCTCATGGCATTCCAGTTAGAAGTGTCATCTAGATTTCTTAAGCGTCTGAGGCTATCTCAGACACAGGGAGGAATTATGAAAGAATTCAAGCCCCCTGTGTGCATGTGCATAGTTCTCCAGGCTAAATGAAGCAAGACCGAGAAGCAGCAAGTGCGACGTTAGCAGGAGGACAAGCTGAAGCTGCTGTTTCCTTTTGAACATTCTCAAGTCATTCTTAAATCCACCCACGTAATTATCTTTTAAGTTCATTCTCAAAAATGAGATTTCAAATTTCAGCATCTATTTATAGGCAGGCGATCATGCCAGTCCCCTGCTCAAAAACTTCGATTACTCCCTATGCCTTCAAAATAACGTCACAGATCCCTAACGCATCATCCAAGGCCACCTGCAATGTGGGTGAATGCTGCCTCTTGCATTATTTCCTACTATTTCCTTTTCAGGCACTCAGTCTACCTCCAGCAGATAGAATTTCCTAGAAATAGCTGCTTCTCCTTCTGAACCCCAAATCTGTTCTCTGTCTCAACAAATCGTGTTCTACCCAAATAGAGATACTGGGGTAGAAGTCTTTTCTTCCTTTAAAGGCAGGACCTCTGCTTTACTTTTGTTATCCTCACCCAGTAGACAGCCCTGCACATAACTGGAGAAATTGCATAGACCCTCCCCCACTCCGTGCCTGGGAAGAGTCGGCTACTCCTGAAAACAGAAAATGCCTTGAGATTTTTCTCAACAGAAGAACATAGACGTAAAGCTCAGATGAGATAACAAGCTGAAGAAAGTGCAACACTGCTTTGCTTTTAGGATTTTTCTTAAAGAAACACGCTAAGAAGCATGGAACACCAGGAGATAGAGGACGTGTCGACTGCCTTCATGGTTCGTTTACATCTAACCAGGGCCCGGCTGGGAGCAGAGGAGCCTCTTTGCCTGTGTAACTGTGTTCCCTCCCTTCAGTGCTCTAGAGTGGCACGATGTGGTTTGCATTCCTCGTACTGCTAATGTTGTCTGCTTTGTGTTCCTGAACAAAAATAACTTGCCATTCGTATGGCTCTCGAAGGTTGTTCAAGATCCTTCCCCTTATGCATTCCCCTCCTTTGCAACCAAGGGTCCCTCAGCCCCATATCTTCTGTGCATAAAGCAGTAGATGGTGGGTCTCATTATGTTAAACATCAGGTACTGTCAGTATCCTTTAGCCTGACTATGAGACTCCTGAAGAGGGAAGGATTCTCTTGTGCAGACAGTTTCTCTAGACAAGCACGTGCACCGACCATCCCAGGAGTACAGAGGTCATCGCCACCACCGCTGGAAGGTGATGACAGCTCCTTACAGTTCACATAGCTTTTTCCTGATTATTCGCCATCTTAATCATTACAAGAGTCCTGCAAGATGGGTGAAAATCTTTCTAGAGCACAGATGAAAATGTTAAATGGCATGTCCTAGAGCATACAGCTTGGCAGGGCCAAGAGTCAAATTTAAATCCAATGCCTTCTCCTCTATGCTACACTGAACCTCCACTAGAGTCTTATGAACACGCAACTTCCTGACAATTCAGAGAAAAAGCAACTATAACCTTCCTTGATATTTTCACCTAGCTGACAATCTTCAGCTTGGAGAAAATCCTCTAAAACTCCAAGACAGGTAAGTACACATGCCTGCCTGTTTGTGTAGACATTCACCTGTCAACCATGACCTTAAATCCAAAGCCAGGAACCAGAGGAAATGCTCAGGGTAACCCTGCTTCAGTCATGGAGTTTCGCTTTCAGGGCCAGTTATAATTTGGTTTTATTCTCCATACCCCAAGATGTCTCTGACCTCCTTGCTATGACCAAACCCTGACTCCTAGGGCCTTTCTTCTGTTAATTTCCCTCTTTCTATACACACTTTACAGGGACTTCCACTACTCACACCCTGTAAAAGGGACTAATTCCTAAACATGTGCAGTGATTAATGTCTTCCATGTCCTTCCCATTTGCCTGCAGCTATGTTACAAGATCTCTGGGGAAAGGATCAGCCAGGTCTATCTAATAAATATGTGACTTAACCAACAGGTGTCTACCACTTTGGGCCCAAAGTTACAGCTCTCTTCAGTTCCGGCTGCAGTCAGGGACTGCTCACCCTTCCTGAGCACTTTATCTCCTGCACACTCTCTCCTTGGCTTTTGTCTGCCTCTGCCAGCAGCTCTTCATGGGACAGATCCTGACAGTCCTATTGAAGTAAATAATGGGGTTCCTGATGGGAATAAATGAATGTCCCAACTTCTCTGTCTGAAGCTTGGCCTCCACAGGAGAGGGCTTCTTACTCCAAGACAGGAGGGAGGCTGTCTCAGAAGAAGGAAGAGCTCGTGTCTGCTAAGGACCTGGTTCTGACCAGGGAAGTCGGGGGAGGGTTGTGGACACTTCCGTTAATTCCGTTGGGGTGGGCAAGGGGCAACTGGCAGTTAGTTCACGGTTGAGCTGAGGATGCTGGGACAGATTTCAAAGTGAACAGCGGCCCTACATCACGAGCCTAGCTTCAGTGCCCAAGGAAATGGAATAGCAGGGAGAAGGGATAGTCACAAATAATGCCAAAACCTCCTGTCAGTCTTTGGCTTCCATATCCTTCCCAAAAACTTTAGCCCAAGTGCTAAGCAGCCCACCCTCTCCATGAGTTAAAGCTACAGCTGAGAAGTGGAAAAGATTAAGGGTCGTAAAAATTTCCGTAGATAATCTACAAAAAGTTTTGTTGAGCTAGGTTATGGATCTCGGAGTATGAGCGAGGTCTGTCAGGTCAGTGGCCGTGCTTGCTTACTGGCTCAAGAACGGACAGAGAGGGCCTAAGACATGCTTGTCGTTTTATCTGAGCCTGAAAACTGCCTCCACCAGAACAAAAGTAACACCCCAAGACCCTCAGACCACACCTTCAGGAAAAGCCTCAGTCTGTCAGCCCCAGGAAAAGTGGGCGAGGCGGAGCAGGTGCTGCCCAGTGCGGGTCCCTCCTCCCCTCACCTTCTCGCACACTGTGGTGCTCAAAGTCCCCTCAAGGCCACTCATCCAAAGAGCAGGACATAAGACAGTCATTCTTTGCTGTGGCCATTTAGAAGTTTCCTGGAAACCTGACCTTCTCCCTACACCATGGCCTTATGACCATGGTAGTGACAAGCTTGGGCTCTGAAATCAGAAAGCCACAAGTTTAAATCCTGGATCCTCTTACTTACTAGATGTGAGACTTTGGGCAAATTACTTAGCCTCCCTCAACCTCGATTTCCTCAATCTGTAAAATGGGGATAATATTGCGTAAAGCACTAAGCATAATGTCAGGAATAGAGTTGGTGCTCAATAAATGTTGACCTTTATCAACCCCGCCCCCACTCTGCCATTGCCTTCTTTCTCTTCCTCCCCCAACCCCCAGCTGCATTACTGCCATGAACAGCCAAAGGGTAGAGTGATCACAAAACCTGGGCCCTTTTGGACAGCCCAGAAGTTGTTTACAAGACTTAGAGCGACCACCGCAGCCCAGCCGACTGCCTGGTCTTTTGAAAAGCACAATTAGAAGCTGGCGATGTCCATAAGTCACACAATTTCTTAGCAATGACAGTGGTGTATACTCGTAACGTGGCTCTTGACCCTTTAAAAGAAAAGCATTTTTTGCTCCCAGAATATCTCAAATGACGCCCAGATTGCTGAGGACCTGCTGTTGAATGAGAAGTGTGACTGAGAGTCGAGGTCTGCGAACTGGGGTGAGCCGCTTCTCAGTGTCTTAGTTTCCTCGTGTGTAAAACAAAGGGGTCAAACCAGATGATCACTGAAGAACCTTCACATTTTAAGACAACGTTTAAATGGTTCAATGATGTTCAGAGAAGAATCACAGAAAAGTAAAATCCACAAAGCCTGACTTCCCAGGGGGACAATTTAAATCTTTTAATTTGAAGTTACTATAAAGTGGCATAGTTTGGTGTAAATGTAATGGCATGGGGAGGTCAGAGGACTTGGGGACCCTCCCAAACTTATCCTCAGTACCAGATGTGGCATCTGGAATAATTCAAAGGGTGGCTAATAGATTCCCTCCTCACCCCAGTTCTGAAGATGCCTCCACAGTGAGAAAGAGACGGGAAGCCCCTTACTCTCTTTTGCACCTTTACTGGCTACTCCCAAGTCGGAAGATAGGGTAGGAGGAAGACCCCAAGGTCTTCCATCACTGCTGCAGACACCAACCAAACCCCTCTCTCCTCTCCTCTCCTCTGCTTCAACTCTCACCTGCGCCCCCACCTTTAAATAGTCCCCTGCTAGGTATTAGGTGCACCTGCAAAAAGGTCTTCTTCGCTAATTTTTGTCACAAGTTTTTGCATATTGTTTGCATAAATTTGCAGGTAGGATTCAAGAGGCCCTGATTTCAAATACATAAGAGAAAGCACAATGACTGCACTTGCAGTCAAAGGCTTTCAGGAGAGCTCACTTGGCCTGCTGTAGAGTGCCAGGAAAGGCGCACTAACTGTGTGCGGCTAGGATGCCATACGGTAGCTGCCCCTGTGGTCCAGGAAATCAGCGCTTATTCAGTGTTGGCTTGAAGTCATGCCTAACGTGAGGTAGAAAAAGCTTTGGGGGAAGACTGGGGAAGTGGGGAGGAGTGTGGGGTCCACCCACTGCCCCATCCAAGAGTGAGCATGGACGGGCGGTGACAAGCCCAAGGTGACAGATGTTCCTGCCAAATAGTGAATGTTTGGTAATTTTTCCCAGAAGTTCTCGTTACTCAAACCGGGCTCTGATTTCCAAAACAAGACGAAATCCAGAAGAGTTTGGAGAATGACGGCATCTGGCCGAGAGATGGAAGTTGGAAGGGATGCCCTGCCAGCCGCGATCTGGTCGCATGAACAGAGGTCAGCAGCTCTGCACACTCGTACTACAGACAATTTTAAGAGAAGGAAATTCTCAACCAGAAAAGCAAGGGGATGCGTACCAACCACATGAGGCCAATCGCTTTCGAGTGGAGACCTCTGAGCAACTTGGTAAATAAGCAGGGCCCTGTCACCCCCCAGGAGGCTTGGGAAAAGCTCCCCAGAAATGAAGAAGGATCTCAAAAGGGAGCAATAGTCCGCTGGCCACAGAGATGACTGGAGTGAGACCCGGGTCACGGGGAAGCACACAAAGACCCCCAACACAGTCTAAAGCAAACGCTGAATTTACTGTTGTTTGCCACACAAGCAGTGAGCCTCATTTCCTTAAGGAAGGTCAGGACAGCTGTCTGCACTGAAGGTGAACGGGACAGGGACGATGTGGAAAAGAGGAAGTTCTGTCCGAACGCGTGATCAGCTCAAAAAGCAAATTGTAAACTCTTTCTTGGGATTGGTCGCTGCTCCAATTTTGCATCACAGAAGTACAAGCACAGTTCTCAGAAAGACCTTGGACGGATCTGTCATGTGTGGTTCTAGTGAAATTTTTCATTGATATTTTGAAATTTTTCTTTGAAATTTTCTATTGAAATTTTTCTAGGAGCCCCAGGGTTCCACCAGCCTGCTGCATGGCTTCGTGCCCATTACTCCGGCTTTTTCATCCTAGCTGCCTATAATGGGCAGATGTGCATCTCTCCAGGCTAATAGATGAAGTAACCACATGAAAGCAGTTGGATAATTTTGTTTTTCTAAACAGGAAAACTGAGGCAAAGAGCTCCAAGCCCCAGTAAGTTCGAGGATATATAACTTAAATGCTACTGAAAAGGGAAGAAAAAAAAGACAAATGGTAAAGAGCTCACCAAATGTTAATAGTGTCTAAATGTGGGTTGGTAGAATCGTAGGTGCTTTTTATTTTCTTCTTTTCTTTATTGGTTTTCTAAATTATTCTTTTCTGTATTGGTGTTCTATCTTCCCCAAATTTTCTACTAAATGTGGCTTTGAAATCTTTTGTTTGTTTGTTTTGTTTTGTAATTTTTGATGCAGGAAGGATGAGCCCAAGGTCAAGGTGGCCATAGAGTCAGTGTGCTTAGCTGTTACACTTCTCACTGTGTAACAGAGATGAAAAAAAGGATTACTCAAAGCACCGTGAATGCGATGAGAAGTCCAAAGGGTCTGGACCCCAGCAACTCCCCTGTTAGAAGAAGAAAGCTGGGTACAGCAGCCATTCAAAGTTAGCTTCTGTTTTTTATTGTAAAAACAGGGAAGTTTCACAAGGAAAATCAGTTGATTCAATCATTACAAAAGGACACAAAAGACATGGGCGGTGTTACAAAAGTTATCTATGGCTAAGTATAGCTTAACAATGGAAACTAGTGACATCAGTGAAATTAACAAAGTGACATTCCAAAGTACAATTACTGAAAAGCTAAGTTGGTCAAACTGGCTCATTATCTAAAGCATAACCTCTCCTTAAGCAAAAGTTACATTCTTATGATAAAATCTAAGTACAGTTATCTCTTAAGTTTCCCCCAACTGACAGCTTGCCCCTAGCAAACATTTTTTTCACATCTTTCCCTTTAGCAATTCTTAAAATCTCTTAACAGGATCAATATGACAACCACCTGTTAGCTCTAAAATCATTAAAGTACACAATTCCATACCTAAGCAGTGATTAGAGTTGATTAGATGGGCTTTTGACACACTATCTGTGGGCTGTGGCACCCTACCCAAGGGCTTTTGCCCCATACATGCATTTACCTAAAAACCCTATTCTAAAAATCAAATGATAATCAACATTATATAATTAGAATTGATTAAATGGGGTTTTGCCATGCTATCTATGGGCTGTGGCCCCTACCCGAGGGCTTTTGCAACATACATGCATTTACCTAAAAACCCCATTCTAAAATCAAATGAGAATCAAGATTTCTAACCCTCCACATTTCCCCCCTATTTATTTATTTTAAAAATTGGAAGCTGCCAAGGAGTCGGAGTCAACGGAGTCGGAGTCAAAGATGTTCTGATGAAGAAGTGTCAGCATTATTTCAGCTTGACGAGTCCATTGGAACATGGAACATAACAGTTTACTCACTATAAGAAAACACAAGATACATAAGACACTAATTTCTGCATTAATCCAAATTCTTATGTTTAAACCAGAAAACCACAGGGTAGGATAAAAGCCAATGGGCCAAATCATTTAAATGATTAATAGTAATCTTTTGAGCTTCTTCTTGAAGCTGTGTCATTTGTTGTAGAATTTTAATTATTAAGTTTTGAATATCTCCATGTAAATCAGAATGAAAAGTTCCATGTAAATCAGAATGAAAAGTTCCAGAATGAAAAGTTTGTACATCCATGTCATGGAGGAATTAAAGTTTAGTTTGAGATAGAAGCTCAGAGGTCATAGACTGAAAAGAGCCATTCTTTGTGCCATTTGGATAGAATGAGAGCAGTCACTGCTATAGCAGTTGTAGCTGTAGAGGCCATAAGAATGTCCAAGAATCTCTCAGGGTGCACTCTCTCTAGAGCAGAGGTGACTTGCTCCAGGGCAGAATTCCCCATCCATTGTCCTGTGAGGTTAACAGGTAACCAAGCTTCTGCTCTCTGTTTTAATATAAACATACGAGAAACATTAAGATTAGAGATATCAGAGTGTAGAGGAGATGGCAAATATATATGGATCCTAACTTAGTCGATGGTAACAGCAGCTATCCAACATAATTTATTTTCTGTAAAATTATTAGAATGGCGAGAGACCCAATTAAAGTCCAGACTATTTCCAATATCCGAGGGTGAGAACAGACAGGAATATCGGATTTAGGATGATTGTTTTCCCATTTAGAATTTCCACCGACTCCTGCAGTTTGAATAAATATTTGGTGTTCCACAGCTTATAATATGATTAAAAGCTATAAAAATATGATTTATATACCATTGTGGTTGAAAGGGAATGCAAAAGTTGCTAGCAGTAAAATTAGTACTATAATTTATTCTGCAATCTTGTGATGGACCCGGAGCCCTCCAGTGTCAGCAGTATCATTAGGTGAAAGAGGAGGCTCTGAGTCACCCCAAGTAAGCAGATCAAAAACGAGAGGATACAAAACATGGGTCCAATAAACATTATTACTTACAGGAGGCTGAATAAAAAGGAAAAGTCCCTATGTTATGAACAGGCATGTTACCTTTGGACCTTTGGAATTTATAGTTACGTGATTCTGGAATTCTGGAATTGGATTTGTTCCCACATGGTGCCACACAATAGGGGCAAAACGGCCCTGGCTGGTATCCAAAGTGGGCCTGTAGCAGAAAAAGAACAGAAGACCCTCTTCCCCATATTAACAATTTAACAGGTTCCAACTATTGTGGTCCTGTCGGTAGGTGATAGTATAAAACCAAGGGTTTAGGTTTTTCCTCAGTGGTAATAAAATGTCATTCTATGGCTGTTAAATTTTGAGAATTGCATTTTAAAAAATTTAGAGTCTAGGGCTGGCCCCGTGGCGCACTCGGTAGAGTGCAGCGCTGGGAGCGCAGCAGCGCTCCCACCGCGGGTTCAGATCCTATATAAGGATGGCCGGTGCGCTCACTGGCTGAGCGCGGTGCAGGCGACACCAAGCCAAGGCTTGCAATCCCCTTACCGGTCACAAAAAAAAAAAGTAAAAAAAAATTTTAAAAATAAAAAATTTAGAGTCTAGGGCTGGCCCCGTGGGGCGCTCGGTAGAGTGCAGCGCTGGGAGCGCAGCAGCGCTCCCACCGCGGGTTCAGATCCTATATAAGGATGGCCGGTGCGCTCACTGGCTGAGCGCGGTGCAGGCGACACCAAGCCAAGGCTTGCAATCCCCTTACCGGTCACAAAAAAAAAAAGTAAAAAAAAATTTAAAAAATAAAAAATTTAGAGTCTATAAGGCCTTAAAGACCTGTTCATGAGGGGACAAACCTTTCTCCACTTAGCAAAGTCAGGACATTCTTCCAGAACAGGAGTTGAGAATTCAGAGCTTGTGGCTAAGTCTGGCAGCCCCATGCTGGCCTGTGCCCTGGGCTCCATCAAAGCCAGATAGGCCTGTCTCTCCTCTTGCACAGCTCTGGGAGTGCAGCAATGCCCACCTGGGCTCAGAGGCCCCAAGCCCGCCCTTGAAACGCTCACTCAGATACTGGTGGAGAAAAGGAACCAGGTAGCAGCAACTTTATGAGACAGCTCCGCTCTAAAACTGGTGGTGGCACAATCCCACGGGGCCTCTATTTCTCCAGACTGAGTGTTGCTGCAGCAGGAATGGTCAGTGAGGCCAGTCTCCTACGCACACTGCTAAGACCTCAGCCACACCAAGAAAATGCATGTCTGCCCTGTTTTTCAAAAGCATTTGAGTTCAGAGAGCCCATAACTTCTGTTCTGTTGTTCACCTACTTTCCCTGCTGGAGGGTTTTAATTCTGTCTGATAACTTTTTTTTTCCTCTTGTTGAATCCTTAGTGCAAGGGGAGAAGAGGCGGTGGCCACTCTGGTGTTTAAGCCCTTCTCAGCCGATCGTCACTGCTCTCTCTCCTCCAGGCCAAGCCAGCTCAATGCTGCCACCTTTTCTGCAGGGTCACCTTCCCGACCACTCACTCACGTTCCCAAACTTCTCATTCTCACCCCACTGGGTACATTCAGAGGCTCTGCCTGGCCATTGCACAAGGGAAAGACTGTTTGGGCTATACAACAAGTCACCCATAATGCTGGGTCTATGCTCACACATCCCAACCTTCCGTCTGGTAAAGGAGTTTTGGGTGTGGTTTCAGAGTTCCTGGGAGTCCCCTGAAATTCTATGGGAAACTGTGGGTGGTGGATGTGTGAGCGTTCATTTTTTTCTTGGGAAGAGGAATCCATATCTTTCATTAGATTTTCAAAGCAGTCCATGATCCAGAAAAACTTCAAGAACCTTTATCTAATGGGTCCGTCCCCTAAGTCAATTATCCCAGCAGAAATTATAGCTTGAGCTATGCAGAACAGCAAGGCCGGGGAAGGGCAGTCTAGGGAGGGTGCCATTTCCCAGCGGGGGTGCAGCATGGTGTGGCAGTCCTGACACGTTTGGATGTGGTCATCAGGCATGTGGCTAGAGAAGGAAGGAAAGCAGCACGCGTGGAGCATGGAGCTCACGGCCAGGAGCTGGGCCGGGCCGTGTGCACAGGTGTTCTCGCTTTGGCCTCACAATGGGACTTATTTTCCTTATCTTACAGATCAGGAAACAGGCTCAGAGAAGTTAAGGAGCTTCCTCTATGTCACACAGCAAGCAAGAGACAGACCTGGATTTGGAACTAGGACTTCATGGTCAAAGGTGCCTGCTCTTCTCACTATATTGTGCAGCCCTGCCCCATCTCTTATGTCGCTGACAGAGTGGCACAGTCATGTCACCTAACCTCTTGGGGATTCAGGTTCTCATATCTTCAAAATGGAAATGCAGTCTGCCCTTCTTCCATTCAGCTGTCCACTATTTGTCAAATAAGGCAGGGCAGGAGGGCCTCGCCACATCCCGTTCACAGGCTCAACTCCACCCCCCACCCCCCCACCGACCCTCCCAGAGAGCGGGCCATGTCACCACCTCCTCTGTGTAGACTGGGCTGGTGGGCGAGACAGGAGTGGTGGTGGGTGAGGGTCCCTGACTGCAAGGTGGGATGAAGGTGTGCAAGACTTTCCCTGGCAGCCTGCCCACCCTACCCACAGCCAAGTGAGTGGCAGTGTCTTTGTTCAAGGCAAGGGCGAGGGGGCGCATCAATTCACTGTAGGGAGCAGGGGAAGGGCAGGAGCTGAAGTGAGGGCAGCCCCGCCTCCATCCTCCACTTCCGACCTGTGCAGGTGAGCTGCCTCATCCTAATGCTTTGGTGAGGGACTGGGAGCCATTCGCTCCCTGAAACTGGGCTCCCACGGGAGAACTGTGCCCCGTTCCTCCCCATCCCTGCTCCCTAGGCCTCCTCTGTCAAGTGCTGAGTGATGAATGGTCCCCTTTGTGGCTGGTTTCCCTTCATCGCCAGCCCCTATGCCCCTCTTCTGTAAAGTGCTCTCCTATAATGTGGTCTCTCATGAACGTCAGTGATTCATTTCCCATCACACTCTGGATGTTTCCCCTGAAATGAGTAATTCTGCCTTTGAGGGGAGCCAGGCGGTGGCAGCCTCCTTTGTCTGGTTGCGGCTGCCTCCTGCCTTCCCCATGTAAGGCCTTACAAGGTAAGGGGGGCGCAGCGAGGGGAAGGGGCCTGGTGCAGGCAGCTGGGTCCAGAAAGCTCTGGGCATCCCGCACTGCAGGCAGCTCAGCACAGTATAGGTGACCCTGACGGTCCTTTCCAGCTCCCAGTTGGACGAGCGTATTGACCTCGATGGGCGTGGATGAGGAGCTCTAATAACATGTGGGGAAATGTCCATGAAGCTTTTCCACACACAGGCAGAGAAGGGCGTGTGGCAATGTCTTGGGACATGCTGAGCACTATCAGGAAGAGCTTCAGCCAGGGTCCACGCCCTGACAGGACCCTCAACGCGCTGTGTGGCTTTGGCCTGACTCACGACTTGCAGCTCTCTTACCTGTGCTTTTCCTAAAACCCTGGCGCACGCCCCGATCTGAAGAAGGCGGCCTCAGGCGGATCCTTAGACTCAGGTCACCATTCCTTGTGCGCTCTGACATCACCTCCCAGCTACCAACGTCCGCATGTGGGGCGTGTGCTGGAGCCAGCAGTGGCCACCCAGAGGCTGAACAGCACCCAGGAGGCAGCTCTGCTGGGGGTCTGGCCCTGGGAACCCAGGCAGATCCTCCGTCTTAGGGAGTTAGAGAAAGTTAAAGAGACACTGACAGGAAAGCAAAGCAGAAGCCAAAAGGCACATGGGGCAGGCAAGTCGTGGCTGGGGCCCCTTGAGAGCCCCATGATCATCCAGTTCTCTGTGAGGCTAAGAGCTAGATGGGTGCCTTATTTCCTTACATATCCTCACAATAAGCCCCCATCACCTGAGGTGACCTGTGCATGTCACTGCTTCTTGATACCTGAAAGAGCCCATCGCCCATTTGCTGCGAGAACACAGGGTTGAGCCCTGAAGACAACACTCCCTGGAGGCTGGAACTACACTCAATCTCTAGAGCCGGGAAGGCGCCGAAAGCTCAGACTTGGGTGTGGGGCTGAGAAACAGACTTAACGGACTAGAGCACAAGGGTACTAACAGTGGGACACATCAGGACATGCGCCTCGGGGGGCCTGACAGGAGAGCGGAGGGGGGAACAGACGGGACAGAGCCCACCTGGCCTGCCTCCTGGATGGATCAGAACAAGGCACAGCCAGTTCTCCTTGGCTGTGGCAGCAGGAGCTTAGGGAAGTCAGCTCGTCTCGTAAAGATGCCCCGGGCCCTGAGCTCACCAGTTCCTGAGCCAGACACATCATTCCCACCCCTACTTCAAAGCCACATTGGCACATGGAATGTAGCATCTGGATTCCCCCGACAGAAAGCAAGAGCTTTGAGGTCAGAAACCATGTCCTGATTCTCTTCCAAGCCCCAGCAGCAGTGGCCTCCACTCTCGACCTGGCAAGAGCTGGCCTAGGAGTCTGCACTTCCAACCTGCCTCGCCTGCTGGGATCTGCCACCGGGCTCAGTAAATGACCAGAGGCATGAGGCCTCTACAGTACTAGGGGTGACCTCTGACCTGGGCCTGTGGCAAGTGAGGTGGGATTAGTGAGAGTGAGGGATGAGGAGAGGGAAGGGGTGTGACTTCCCTTTACCCTTCCTAAATGAGAGAGCTGCTCTCCAGGAGGGCTTCCCTGCTTAGCACGATCCCTCTCCATCTACCTGCCCTTGTGCAGTGCCCTCATGCTGTCACCTTTTCAAGGATCCCATCCTGGGGTTATAACTTTCCTCCCCTATCAGGTTGAAATCTCTGAACAAGCAGGTTTGTTCTCTCTCTCTCTCTCTCTCTCTCTCTCTCTCTCTCTGTGTGTGTGTGTGTGTGTTTCCTTGAAATGCCAACTACACGGCCATCCTGCCTCGCTGAGTGATCCTCTGATGGCCTTCCTTGGCCCTTCTTGGAGACACTGGCTTCTCAGGCCTTTAGGTATTTCCATAGCAGCCTCCAGGGGAGCCAGCGCTTTCCCAGAGTGACCTGGGCTGTGGCTTTAACTCTCCTCTGTGCCTTTAACGCTCCCCAAGATTGATGGAGTTTGGATGTGTTGTCCCCTCCAAAACTCATGTAGAATTTTGATCCCCAATGTGGCAGTGCTGGAAACTGATTGAGTCATGGGGGCGGATCCCTCATGAATGGGTTAATGCTCTCCCTGGGGGAGGGGGGATTAATGAGTGAGTTCTCGCTCTATTAGTTCCTGCGAGAGAGCTTGTTGTTTAAAAGACCCTGGCATCTCCTCTCTCTCTCTCTTGCTTCCTCTTGCCATGTGATCTGCTTGTACCCGCCAGCTGCCAGCCACTTTCTGCCAGGAGTAGAAGCAGCCTGAGGCCCGTTCAGATGCAGCTGTCCCAGGATCATAAGCCAAATAAACCTCTCTTTATAAATTACCCAGTCTCAGGTATTTTTGTTATAGCAACACAAAATGGACTAATACAAAGATTAACCAGTTGTGCAGTCCAGATCTTCACCATCTTGGGAGGCCTGACCAGGGGAACCCAACCTGGGGAAGCCCAACCTGGAAGAGACCCAGGAGACAGCAGACCCTGTTCTAGGCCTGCAGTCCCCAGACACCACGGGAAGGAAGGCTGCAGCAGGATTGTTGTGAAACAAGGTGTTTCTGTGCCACACAGCTGCCCTGCCCACTACAATCCTAAAACCTGAGTCACTTGGTTACCAGTAGAAGGATCAAAGTGCTGGAAGTGACCAGAAGAGGCTGCCTAGTCCAGCCTCTGCCCCTGGACAGGTGATCTCCAGCTCAGGGCAGTTTCTGAGGAGACCACCCAGGATATTAACTCCTGGATCTATCTGGTGGGGAAAATGCAAGAAAGACGTGGCTGGAAACAATTCTCAAGTCCCGTTTCAGACTTTTCTTCTGAAATTTCCCATGCTCTCGCATTTTGCCGACAAGCGTCTCTTCATGGTGTGTGAATGCATTTTCTCAGTTCAGCTGTCCAAAAGCCACGCAGGCCCAGTACTTACTCTCTACAGGAAATTGCAAGTCACCAGGAAGTGTTTTTCCTCTCAACTTTCATCAGTCATTTTGACCTGGTGTCCGGCACCTTGTTTACATGGAGAAGCCACATCTGTCTTTCCTACTCCCCAACTGCCAGATGGAGAAAAATGGATACAGTTTTCTTCTGAAATTCCACGAGGCATTATAGATCAAAGTTATGACTGGGATCAGGGAAATCAGCAATGCCAAGACAATCCAGTTAAGGCAGTTCCCATGGAAAATGTTCCAGAGGCTTCTTTTAAGTGAGCCAACATGCAGGTGGAAAAGTAGACTCCTTTGGCAATCGTAAATAGTGATGTGGCCTAAATGAGTGGAAAAATCCACACGGTTCTCTTGGTTAACCAACTCTATAGGAGGTCTAATCGCTGGGGCACAAAGGCATAACTAAGCGTCCCTGTACACCTGACTGCCAGTTAGAATAATTATAGGTCAAGCAACTAGAGAAAATAGGCATCCTCCTGAATGTTGGCTAAGCAAAAACAAACTTACAAACCAACAGTAAATATGCCAATAATAATAAAGCATTGATCACCCTGAGTATACCAAAGGTCTTTTCGCATGTGGACAAAGTGTCAGCACACGGAGTACTTGCAGGTGACCAAGCATGGTAGAAAGAGCACTGGACTGGGAATTAGAACGCCTGGCCTGTAGCTCTGCTTCGGCCACACTAGCTGGGAGGCTCTGGGTGAGTTACTTCCTCTCTCTGGGCAAAGTAAGTTTGTCTGTTTCAAAGGGCCCTTCCAGCCTGAAATTTCGGATCCACGACTATTTTCTTGGCATTCGTGAGCCAATCACTTAACTAGAACTCCTGTATTCTCATGTCTGACTCTTGCTGTAGTTTCATTTTTTGACTAAAGTAAAACAACATTGGTATAGACCAGCAATGGGTTCTGTATACCCCCGGGTCCCAAAACCCTTTCGGGGTCAGTGAGATGCAAACTGTTTTCATAATAAGACTAAGATGCTATCTGCCATGGTCACCGTGTTGACACTGGGCACTCACGTCACCACTATGCCGCGGCACCCATGGAGGCAGCGCCTGCACCAGCGGTGACTGTGTCCTTCCAGCTGGGTGCCCACGGCAGGAGCCAGGTTCACTTAGGAACGTCCTTGAGGAAGCAGTACGCATTTTCAATTTTATTAAATCTCAACTCTTGAGTACGCTTTTCAAAATTTTTTTGTGCCAATAAGAGAAGTGCACATGAAACATATGGGTTGCACACCAAAGAGCGGTGTTTGTCTGGAGGAAAAGCACCACACGATCGCTTCAGTTGCAGGCTCAGCTAGCCACTGCCCACATGGAACGCTGTTTTTACTTGAAAGAACAATTTATCACGTATGATTACGTAGA
>NW_007726980.1:391533-408105 GCF_000696425.1 Galeopterus variegatus | reverse complement strand
GAGAAGTGCACATGAAACATATGGGTTGCACACCAAAGAGCGGTGTTTGTCTGGAGGAAAAGACCACGCGATCGCTTCAGCTAGCCACTGCCCACATGGAACGCTGTTTTTACTTGAAAGAACAATTTATCACGTATGATTACGTAGACTTTGGTATTTGGCAGCCATTTTCTCAAAACCAAGTGAGCCAATCACTTCAGGGAAGATAGTTGGCAATATTTTTTGCTGGTGATAAAATCCAAGCTTTCAAGAGGAAATTGGAGTTTCGGGAAACTTGCATCTGCTATTGTGACCTCGATAGCTTCTCTGTGCTTTGAGAGGGGGACACAGGGAGTCACTGCAATCTGAGGTGGTGGGTGTGCTGATAGTACTGATCTGATTACCACATTTTGGGTGCAGGTGGTGCTGATGGTCAGCTCTGTGCTCCATGAATATGTATAATCAATTTTTTTTTTAAAAAACCTTTTCTAATAAGATTAACAAATGTAATTTCTTTTATATTGTATAATGAGATGTGTCAACATTTAAATGACCTGCATACATATTTTCCTAATGACTAATATATGACGTTACAAAATTTCATGGGTTCACTCAAAGTCCAAGACAAACCAATATATTTTAATGTAGCAGAAAAAGTTTATTGATATGGTTTCAAATTCCCCAATGCAACAAATCTTTAAGAAACCACCACTTGCTGAGTTTTGGTACAGCATCAAAGGAGAATATCCACAATTACCTTAAAAAGCTGTTGAAATACATCTCCCTTGTCCAATGACATATCCACGTAGGGGTGTAATTTCATCCCACACTTAAACCAAAACAACATATTGCAACAGACTAAATACAGAAAAGATGTAAGAATCCAGCTGCCTTCTATTAATTGAGACATTAAAAAGACTCACAAAATAATAAAACCGTAGTTCTCACCCAGGATGAAGATGTTCTCTCCCCACCTGCCCAGGGGATATTAGGCAACTTTGTGTCATAACTGGGAGGAGGAGGGAGCTACTGGCATCTGGTGAGTAGAGGTCGGCAATACTGCTAAATATCTACAATGCACTAGACAGACAGCCTCCTACAACAAAGAATTGTCTAGTCCAAAATGTCAGTAGTGCCAAGGTTGAGAAACCCTGATATGAAATAATGCCACTTTTCTCACAAAATTTTTCATTTCAAAAATATTTATGTCAGCATGTAGTGGGCTTATTATTTTTAAACGCGTTACTAGGGTTTTTTAGTTTCACCATTTTAATTTGTAATACAATAACACTATCAATAGATAGAACCCACATAAACAAAATCTCCATGGTGTCCTCAGTAATTTTTGATTATAAAGGAGTTCTGAGACCAAAAAGTTTAAGAACTCTTCATGCAGACGATAGAGCATATAGGTTACAAAGCTAAATTTGTTGAGCAGCCCTATACATTAGCCACTATAAAAATAAAATGTCATGGCAGGTGTGCCCGAGGACACGTCATTTCTTCTTAAGGAAGGAAGGTTCTAGAGGAAGGCGCTGTGAAGAGGTCAGGGCAGGGGAAACACCACCAACTTAAGCACCAGTTACCTGCCAGGGTTTGTGATCTCTGCGAGGAATGTAACCATGACTAAAATTCATTAACTGGTTCCAGAAAGCTTACTGTCTAGAAGGGAAGAGAGACACACTGAAATTTACTTAAAATATGGGTAGAAAGAAGGGAAGTATCTGCACAGGGTATGAGAGATGGGGGGGGAGGAGCCTCAGGGTTGGGGGGGGCGCGGGTTAGGGGCAGGAGGAAGGCTTCCTGGAGAAAGGGATGTCTGAGTTGAGTCTTGAAGGATGAGTAGGAATTTGGTTACTGAGGGTGGGAGAGGTGCTGCAGGAGAAGGCGGGGCTCCAGCAGTGGGAGCAGCACGTGCAAAGGCCCAGAGGTATGAAATGGCTTGGAAGAGGTACAAACGCATGCAGAGGAGATGAAAAGCACACTAGATATGCCCCTCCACAAAATAAATGTAACGCCCCCAGTAAAATTAAAAAATCAAAAGATAGCACCTCTGACAACATCAAATATTCTGTTTTCAGAAGAGGGCAGGCTGGTTCATAATTTAGGTACAATGATACGAAGTGTCTGTTTTAGAAAACAAAAATGCGATTCTGCTCTCATATCTTGATACACAGTAAAATGCTCCTTCCACCCTCCCCCCTCCTAAGAGCGTCTCTGCCTTTACACTAGTTCTAGCTCTGGCTCGGAAGGGGTGCCCGGAATGGTCATCGTGGGTGAAGAGATCCTTCTGAGCCAGAGGAGGAAACCCACCCCCCAAGGGCTTATTATCATGAACCCCCGGAATTCACTCTACATTCTTCAGAAAGGGGTTAGTTACATGGTTAGTTCATGCAACAGCATGTGAAATGTTTTTCCCACCAAAGGAGTTGGTCAAGATGGTTGGACGGTTCTCTCAGAAGCAGTATGTCGACACCGATCTGAAAAGCCAGCATGCTGCTCCGAAGCACGCGAGCGGGGAGGCCCTGCTAGTCGCGGGAAATGGGAGAGGGGAGAGAAAGGGAACATTTTCTAAGAGTAATCAGTGCCCACCTGTTCCCACCAGCAGCCTTCGTCAAAGGTTGAACAGATCCAAAGACACTCTGGCATTTGCCCAGGGTCCCAGGGGAGACCCTGCCGTTTCCAACAGGCATTGGTAGGTGGCAGAAGCAGCCTATTTGACACACAGCTGGGACTCTGCTTCCAATAGATGTCTGAGTGAAATCCCTGAATTAAAGTGGGCTGGCTGTGTCCCCAGACCCCCTCGGCAGGCTGCCCCTGAGGTCACACCTGGGTGGGTGCTTGCCCAGAACCACGACAGCAGCAGCTGAGGCTGTGCAGGGCAGCAGGGGAGATGTGGTTGTGGGAGAGGGGAGCTGGTTCGTGCTGCCTGCAGGTTGAGGGACCCTACAAACCAGAGAAGGAAACTGTGCAGGGAAGAGGGAGGCCCCAGCAGCATGTGGAGAGGGGGCTCTCAGAGCAGCATGGGGGCAAATGGTAAGGGCGTGAGGATTCGAGTGGTGACAGAGGGAGCGAGTCCGTCCTCACAATCTCAATGGCTCAGGGACAGGCAGCCTATCATGAGGATCCTACTCTTGGGGGCCTCGGCTTA
The DNA here is from genome assembly GCF_000696425.1 of Galeopterus variegatus. NCBI lineage: Eukaryota > Metazoa > Chordata > Mammalia > Dermoptera > Cynocephalidae > Galeopterus > Galeopterus variegatus. The sequence continues at coordinate 404,975 of NW_007726980.1, read as the reverse complement.
AACCCCTCTTGCCAGTAATCCAGTGGCCTAGTGTCACACAGGGACTTTATCAACACCTATGGGCCAGGGCCCAGAGGGAAGGAGGGTGCCTGAGGAGCGAGCATGGCAGTATGTCCCCAGCAGGGCCCTCACGGTGGGATGGGAGAGGACGCCTGGCGCGCAGGCGCATCACTCAGCCTCTAGCTGCGCGCGGCCTCCTAAGGGCACCCCCATCAATGGGGCCAGGAGGCCAGCGGCTCAGAGGTGGCTCCACTAAGTGATCTGATGGGCCTCACACCTGACCCCAGTAAACATCATTCTGGTGTTTATTTGCCATTGAAAACGAGTAAGTTCCTGTTTCACCAGTAGCTGATATGGTACTTTAATAAGCAATTTAAGTAAGTAAAGTAAGTCACATGTGTTTGGTGACTGATGACGAAACAGAAAGTGTATGGCACCGGCTCCGTACACTTCATACTCTGAGCAGGCCCCACGCCCCTGGGGAGGCAGTGACAAGCCACAGCCTGCCTGATGGCTCCCTCCGGACCACCCCGTGCAGGGCATTTGCCTCTCCGGATGCTTGTGATGACAACGAGGAGAACACATGGGACAATGCAGGTGTGACTCTGGATTTATTATTTACACTCTCGATCTGATTAAAAGCAGGATGGGAGTCCCCAACCCACGGTTCCAAAGCACCCTTGTGTGCGTCACTCCAAACGTCCCTTCCCAGCACTCATTCCTTCCTGAGGCACAAAGCCCCAAGACTGTACTTTCAGGGGCCATTTCCATAGTTCGTTACTAGAGAAGTTTCTCTGAATGTGTTGGAGCACCCAGACCACGAGGAGGAGGTGTCGTGTTCTCTCCTGAGCGCGAGGCTGGTTCTTGGTGGTGTTTTATTGCAACTGCCATTTACCACTGATGATCGTCCTTGCTCTTCTTTTAGAAGAGAGAACACACACGGGGCCGGCCCGGTGGCGCACTGCTATAGTGCGCCACTTGGGAAGCGCGGCGGTGCTCCCGCCGAGGGTTCGGATCCCACATACAGACCGGCCGCTCACTGGCTGAGCGAGGGGCGGGAGCAACACCGAGGGTTGCGATCCCGTTGCCGGTCCCGGTCCGGTCCGGGCGCAACACTGAGGGTTGTGATCCGTTGCCGGACACGGAAAAAAGACAAAAAAAAAAGTAAGAAGAGAGAACACAGGCTGAGTGGTTTCGTATTTAAAAAGGAAAAAACTAAGGCACAAAGGCCTCCCTGCGCCCTAGGGAGCCAGGGGACCACGTAAGAAGAGAGAACACAGGCTGAGTGGTTTCGTTTTTAAAAAGGAAAAAACTAAGGCACAAAGGCCTCCCTGCGCCCTAGGGAGCCAGGGGACCACAGGTGGTTGAGCTCCAGACGACCATGTGCTCTGCTTACCCGCCGTGCCAGGGCCACCAGGAGGAGTGTGTGCAGAGCAGCCCAGCAGGCGCTGGGCTGGGTGTGGTCGCAGGCCCGCCACATCAGCCCTCCGCTCGTGCTGTTGGTAGAAGGCAAACCCACCGCTGAACTGCCTGGGTTTCCTCCTTGTCTTGCTCTCTTGTCCCATGAGGTCCTGTGGCCTGGACAGTGTCTCTTAAATGTCCCAGTCTCGCTCCTTAGAAATTGTGCCGAGTGGCATAACCTTGACACCTTTCCCTTGCCATCTTATATACATTTGACCTCTAAATTTCCCCTCTGACCAAGACTTTCACTTGACATTTACTGGTCACAAAACATGTCTAGAAGAAACTGAGAACAGGATTGAAAATCAGATTTCACAAAAAAACTAAAAGTGGGTGACTTTGGAGGAAAGCCACTGCCCCCTAGGATTTTGCCCTAGCAAGGCTGGCTCCAGGCTGCTGAGGACAGTGTTCCCAAGACCGCTGTCCTTCCCTTTGTCCCCCACCCCCTCAGAGGTCTACAGGCCAAAACAAACAGCAAGATGACAGTGAGAATGGAGAGGCACGAGGGCCAGGACGACCTTGCAGTCAGGACGCGAGTGTTTAGTAAGCATCTGGGAATAAGGTTCTCCTTGATCCAGAACAGCTGGAAAAAGATCCATAGCACATCTGGTAAGACAGGATATTACCCCAAATCCTTGTCTGGGTTCTAGGCTAAAAGGACATAGGACAGTGACCTTGTCATGGCCAGCCATTTCTATACACGTATGGAAATGCATAAAGACTTCTATGTCACTTGCACATAATATATTGAAAATATAACAGGCAGATGTGAGAGAGTGAACAGTGGCAGAGCCATATATCAAGTCCAGAGAGACTGTGTTTAAGCTGAAATCAGACAACTGAAAGAGAGTCATTGTCTCTCGGGGGCGCGCATCGCAGGAGAGGGAGCTAACGCACGTCCCTAAGGCAGGGGCAAACGTGAGGAGCAGGTCGTGGCAGAAGCACAGTGTGCGAGGGGGAGAATGGCCAGGGCCGAGGTTGCCAAGGGCAGCAGAGCCAGGCCCTGTGCAGCCTTCCAGGGAAGGGAGTCTGGGTCTTGTCACCAATCTAATGGCCAGCCTTAGAAGGTTCTAACCAGGAGGGTGGTGATGGTCCATTCACATTTAGAAGCTAACTCCAGGTGGTCCACGAGGAACTCCCAAAGGGAAAAAGAGCAGAAACACAGACTGTGTAAGAGGCTGCTGCAATGCTCCAGGCCAGAAATCCTGGTGGCTTTGACCAGGGTGGAAGTCGTGGAGAAGGAGGGAGCTGCGTGGATGTAGGAAACGTTTCAGAGGTCGTCGCGACAAGGCTTCGTCGTGGTTTGCATGTGAGTTAGCCTGGGGAAGGGAACGCAGGAAGGACCTCTAGGTTCTGTCTTGAGCAGCTCTGGGTGAGGGAGGGTCCACTTAGCTGGATGGAGAAGGGGGAGGCAAAGCAGGGGGGGGGCGGGGGTCATTAAGATCCCTGCTTCTGGACGTGGTGAATTTGAGCGTAAGTAGCTTTTAAATTTAACACTATCCTAGGACACGTAACACCTCCCAGGGACTAGGGTTTTTTCCACTGGGGTTTTAAGCTCTTCTGGGAAAACCATTGGCAGAGCCCACAGGTTTGTATGTCATCCTCGAGGTCAGCAAACAATGGCTTTGTCCCTGGTCACTCTGTCATTGTTTCCTCCCACAAACTCATGCGCGTATGTCCCAAAGGCAAGGTCTGCACTTTTCTCAGTCTTCATAGTAATCAACCGATAGAGACCTTTAGAGCCAGAACCTGTCGTTTTACTTTTTTAAAAATACCTTTCTTAGTAGATACAGGCACAGAAAAGTACCAATGAGGCAAAGCATGGCCTCCAACCCCCCAGGACAGGAAATGCACCCCAGCGGTGGCCCCAGCCCAGGCTGGCCAGCCTCACACCAGCTGGTGTGTCCCAGCCACCTTGCAGCCTAGATGAGAATTTTCTATTTCCTGTCCCAGGAAACTAGGCGGCCCCACCAGGAGGGGCTGGAATGTTCATGGAGGTGGGGGTGGGGGTGACAGGTTAGGCGTGGAAAGGGTGGTGACCAGAAGCCCAGGCCAGAGCCGCCACCAGCCAGCTCCCCTTTTCTCCACCTACCCACAGAGCTCTAGAAGGTAGCTCTGAAAATCTATTTTCTTCTACGTCTTTGGTTTTTTATTCTTTCTCATTTTCAACACAGTATTTTTGCCTTCTCTGCTTAAAAGGAAAAATTATAGCCACCCTATAATTAGCTCTTTGATTATTTTATCAAGCCCCCAGATTTTCTGAGTTCTAAAACATTGTGTTTCAATAGTACTTCCATTACTCTGCTTTGCTCGAGTTTCCTTTTTTCCATTTCTGACGTGTTAGCTGGCTGCTCAATTGTCTGGTTCATTTTCACTCTTTCATCTTAAGGACTAAATGCTCTGAATTTTCCTCTTTGAACATCAGTAGCTCTGCTCCACAGGTTTTGAAATGCAGCATTTTTATTGTTAGCATTTTCTAAGTAATTGTCCAGTTTGGGTTTTGCTGATTCTCTGATCCAAAGTTTATTTGGGAGAGTTTTAAGATTTTTTACACCTGCTGTTTTCACTTCAATTTTTGTTACTTGTTTCTAAATTTACTGAAATGTGATTACAGAAATTGATCTCCATTAGAGAATTTTATTTTTCAAATAATTCTGAGGTCTTCTTAGTAGTCCAAGGGTGAATTTTGAGGAATGGTTTATATTTTCAATTACATTGTACAGATATTCTACATCTCCTAATGAAACCATCTGCCAAGCCAATGGAGCATTATGCATGAGTTTTCAGGGACAGCCAGCAATGGCTTTGTCGCTTCTCCATACACTCACTCACTCATTCATTCATTCCACAGACATGTGTGGAGTACAGAGCACCTGCTCCATGCCAGGCCCTTCACTGGGTACTGGGGAGACACAGGTGATGAGGCCCCATGGTTCCAAGTGGATGCATGCCTGCCACGCAAGTAGCAAGAGCAAAGGCTGTCCAGGCAGAGGGAACGGCAGATACAGAGGACTGGGAGGTTGGTTCCTTTGGAAAGGGAGAGCCCTGGGCAGGTTGAGGGCATGTGAGTTCTTGATCTATTGTTTCTGCCTTCCCACTCTCTCCAGGCACATTCTGCCCTAGCTGCCTGGTACAGGTTTGGTTTTAGGTGAAATCCTGCAAAGTTATAACCCAGCTGGCCATGCTCTGCAGCAGCCTGCAGCCCTGTGGTGAGCCCAGGAGACATGCAGTCTCGTGGAAGAAGTACCTGACGATGAGATCAAGCCTCACTCTCTCTGGATACCAATGAGGGATGGAGCTTGCCATGCTACTTCTTGTGTGCACTAACAGTTTTCTTGATTTTAGGCAGAACTTTTCAGTCGGTAAAAGTGATTTTCCATGCATAGAGATGTGCACACCATTAGCAGTTCAGCACTAGTTCGAGTAAAATGTAAAACCATCCTCAAGTTTCATCCTCTGATGGAAGAAGACAAAACCCCAGAATCGCCCAGTGCCCTGGACAGGCCCATCCTGTGATTTGGTCCATCACATGCTTTACAGCAAACAAGCTGGGAAAAGAATTCAATGGCTCACAGCAAGAAGAGCATGTCTGTTACTTCAAGAAAGATCCAAGCACTGAAAGAAGAAACTGAATCCATCAGAACACAAGTAAGGAAGCTAAACTGTACTTACAGGCAACTGGAGAAATACTCAGGATCTCCATAGTGATCCCTAGGACCTGTGCAGAAAGGCAGATGAGGCTCCTACAGGAACACGAGCTAAAGATAAAAGAATTGGCAGCATCTTTGAGGGATGAGAACACATGAAAACTTAAAGCCAGGAGGTGAGACCATGTTGATGACCAGATTCCTTTCTTCCAGAGCCAGGAGGAAACTCACTGATGTTGCAAAGTATCTCAATACCAAGATGGAAAGAAAAATCAATTCTGTACCAACACTGCTGGAGAACAGAAAACCTGAAAGGCCCAGGCTGAGCAAGCTTCGATTAATAGTGCAGATCAGAACTTTCAAGAGAGAGTAATGAAGTGACTGGACTTAGTCGACAGAAAAAAATGGAGCTTCTCAGGATATTTCCTGTCAAGGCACATCATGACAGAGCAGAAGGAGGAATGTTTAGAAGCAAGTGACAAGATGAGCCGTGCAGGTGAAGAGCTGGAGACCTACAGAAAGAAGTGAGAAGACCTTGGAGAAAAGCTGGAAATAACCATTTCTTCTTCTCAAAGCCAGATTGTGTCCCTTGAAGTAAAAACTCTTGATCATCGGTTGAGAGCTCAGGGGCTGAAAACCTCACCATCCCCAGACAGGAGGCTACAGATCTAAGAAAAGTAATGGAACAGCGATGAAAAGTCAAGCTTCTAGAAGTGGATCCTTGTGCATCTGACAATCCAGATGCAGCATTTGGCAGAGAACATTTGCTCCCCCACCCTGGGCATGGGGTGTTGCTTCCCCTGAGACTGAGGGCCTCGCTCCCCTCCCTTCAGAACCTCGTCTTGGCTGCTGGACTTTCCTTCTTTCACTTTCTTTTCTGGTCTTCCTCCTCCTCCTTCACTGTTCATTCCCAAATCCAGTGTATCCAGTGGATACAAATGGGATGTTAATGACAAGAGGAACTCCCACCCTCCAGGAATCCTGGGTGGATTGCCACCTCCCCCCACACCTGGCTTCCCACCAAGACCTGGTCCTGTTCATCCTGTCTCATGGGCTGAGTTTTTTCCTGGAAACCCCATTCCAAAAGTAGAGTGAGCCCTTCGCAGGTTTCCTGAGCCTCCATGTAACTATACCACTCAAAATCATGAAACAGTGAGGAGGCTTTAGGACACTTTTCTTCTCAAAATATTTTTGAATTATCTACATTTATTTTTAGTTTTAAAAACTTTAAATAGCAATTGAATTTTTGCTCAACATGCATCTTGATAACATTATAAATTTGGGGATAATTTTAGAAAGTGGAGACTATTTAAATTATTCCCATTATACAAGGGGTCTTCAAAAAGTTCGTGGAAATGCATATTATGAAAAAACTAGTCATGGAGTTCAAAAACTTTTGCACCAAAATAAACTGATACTAACTTGTGTGGAGTATGCATAAAGCAAATGTACTTCACAGAGCCTGGTTTTCCAAAGCCTTGCAGTTTCAAATATTGACCTTGCAAAGGACAGGAAATTTTACCCATGCTATAGTCTCTGTTGTAAGACAAAAAATTGTAACACAGCAAGGTTGCTGGCTCAAAGACAGACAGGTTACTGATTGATATGTAAAGATACTGGGAAATTGCTGTAAGAAGAGGATGTTTGCTAAAATCAAGCCTTTGTTGCAAATTACATGACAGAAGGTCACCTTGCTTGACTTACTGAATGTTGCCAGCTTCTATTGTTAAACTTCTTAAACTGTACTTAGCAAAAACCTCACCTGTGTTCTATTCCTATAACTTCCTGGTCTGGAGAATAAATGCGGGAAGAGAACCCCAATTCATGGTTAATTTCCCAAATGGAAGGAATGCCTCACTCTTGAGGGTTCTGGGAGATTAACCCTTTTCAGGGCTTCTCACTGCTCAGAAGAGATGGGCTTTGAGTAATGTTTGGCAGCTCCGTCACCCAGGGGATAAGGGGTGACAAATCCGTGGGAGGCAAAGCAACAAACTTGTTATAACATGCCTGAACATGATCTAGTTTGAGGCACTAAGAAGGACAAGACATCAGTTTGAAAAGAGTCCTTGTCAGAGCAACATGAATTCTGTTAAAAGTGAAGCAAGAACAAACGTCAAATTTATGGTGAACCTTGGGTAGAACAGTGAAATCACTGATGCTTTATGAGAAGTTTATGGGGACAATGCCCCAAATAAATGAGCAGTTTATAAATGAATAAGAAGGGACAAGACAATGTTGAAGTCTACAGCAGTGGACAAGCCACATCAATTTGCAAAAAAAAAAAAAAAAAAAAAAAAAAAAAAATTTAATCTTTTTCATGCCCTAATCGAAGAGGACTGGCAATTAACAGCAGAAACAGCTAGCACCATAGAAATATCAGTTGGTTCAGCTCACCCAGCTGACTGAAAAGTTACACTTTAACAAGCTTTCTGTTTGACGGTTGCCAAAACTGTTGCACCTAGATCAGCTGCAGACAAGAGCAGAACTTTCAACGGAAATTTTAAACAAGTGGGATCAAAATCCTGAAGCATTTCTTTGAAGAATTGTATCAGAAGATGAACCGTGGCTTTACCAGTGCAATCCTGAAGACGCAGCACAATTAGAGCCATGGCTACCAAGAGGTGGAAGTGGTCCCGTCAAAGAAAAAGTAGGCTGGTCAAAAGCAAAGGTCATGGCAACAATCTGGGGTGATGCTCAAGGCATTTTGCTTGTTGACTTCCTGAGGACCAAAGAACGATAACATCTGCTTATTATGAGAGTGTTTTGAGAAATTTACCCAAAGCTGTAGCAGAAAAATGCCTGGGAAAGCTTCACCAGAGAGTTTCTCCCCCACAACAATGTCCCTGCTCACTCCTCTTACCAAACAAAGCAATTTAGTGAGAGTTTTGATGGGAAATCATTAGGCGTCCACCTTTCAGTCCTGATTTGGCTCCTTCTGACTTCTTTTTGTCTTCTAGTCTTAAAATCTTTAAAGGGCACCCATTTTTCTTCAGCTAATAATGTAAAAAAGACTGCATTGGCATAGTTAAATTCCCAGGACCTTCAGTTCTTTAGGGATGGACTAAAGTGGCCGGTATCATCGCTTACAAAAGTGTCTTGAACTTGATGAAGCTTATGTTAAGAAATAAAGTTTATTTTTTACTTTTATCTTTTAATTCCATTTCCATGAACTTTTTGAAATTTCCTTTTATTATACTTTCTAGAAAATATGAGTATCGGCTTCCAGTCAAGATGGCAGAATAGACAGTCCACAGTGTCACCCTCTCCCACAAATCAACCAATTTACAACTATTAAAAAGCAATGACAGGCCAAGCTGGGGCCACTAGAGCTCAGGGGAAGAGGAGGAGAGCCCTACAGAGTTCATGAAGGCGGGAGAAGACACCGTGAGAGAAAGAAATGTCCACTCCTACGATTTCGAGCCCCGGCCACTTCAAGGCTGGCCCTGGTGAGATCACAGAGCAAGAGCTGGCAAAAGCAGCAGCTGTGCCCTTCAGATGGAGTTGCTTAGAGACACGGGAGAAGAGGGCCTTGGTGGCCCCCAGGCGAGCAAGACCACTGACAGGGTTCCCATGGACCCACATAGGAGTGAGGGGCCACAGGCCACTGGAAAAATGGAGCCAGTCAGAGGCCAGTGAGTCATCACAACGGACTCGTGCACAGCCCATCCCATGGGAAGTGTTTGGAGTATGGGCGGTAGGGAAGACAGGCCCACCAGGGAAACACTGGGGCACAGCATGGACAGCTGATCTGCCCTCCAGTCAGTGGAGACTGGTCAGGAATATAGAACTGCAGGGGGTGCAGTTTGCTGAAAACTCTCAGGCCCAGACCAGAGTTTCTACACAACCCAGGTGCACCACATTTCAGACCTGGAAGTACCTACAAAGTCAACAATTAAAACCTGAGCTGCACAAAAAACCTTCCCCAGGGAATCAGCAGCAATTTAGCTTAACCACAGGGCTCAAGTGCTGGTCCCCACAGAAAGTTCCCCCATTTTGGAAGTAAGCAAAGGACAACAAATTAGTTCCAGTGCAGAGTTTAAGTGGTGGGAACAGCGAATAATCCAACACAGAACTGAAACAAAAAACAAAATACCCACAGACCAGAAACAAAGCTTGATATTAACAAGTAAAGGTCTCACTTCACCAAAGATCACCTATAAAACCTAGGAGGACCGGAAGCCAACCTGAGCCCACAAGCCAAGGAGAGGGGAGGGCTGAGGGCCTCAGCCATGTCCCTCAACACCCACAACCAGCTCAGCAATGAACACCAAGCCAACACAGGGAGCACTCCAGGCCCCGGAACTGGGACTGTGGGGAGCTGAGGGCCTCGTCCATGCCCCCCCAACATCTGCACCCAGCCCAGCAACAACCAGTGAGCTGCCACAGGCAGCACCCCGGGCTCCTGAGCCAGGACACTGGGGGGCTGAGGGCTTCAGCCACGCCCCCCTGACATCTACATTTAGCCCAGCAATGACCAAGCCACCACTGGAAGCCCCCTGGTCTCCCCTGCAGGAATGAGGGGGGTGCCATGGTCCTCAGCCACATCCCCTTTCCTCCTCCCAACCTATCTCCTTCCCACTTCCCGTCTCACTCTCCCACCCAACTGCTCCACAACAACATCTTAGAATGTAAAAACAGATGGAGCCGGGGACTGACCCCCCTCCTCCCACAACCAGGCACACCGCTGCTGCCACAGTGCCCTCCCAGGGTCCTGAGGTATGGAGTGTGGGACTGACCCCTCCTCCCACAACCAGGCAAGGAGCAGGCCAAAAACACCACTTCCATGTGGGTGGCCCACCACAGCCAACACAGTAGCCACAGCTGCCACAAAAGCAGCTAGACACCACAACCACTGTGCAGTTAGTCTGCCAGTCACTTGAGTGCACTGACACAAGGAGAGTCACCAGTGGAGACCAAAAAGAAGAGGATGTCTCTCTCCACAAAGCCCATTCCAGAATGATAGAAGAAGCATCAACTCTATGATAATAGTGGGGGACCTGAACTCACGTCTCTCAGCACTGGACAGATCACCTAGGCAACAGATCAACAGAGTAACTGTTACTCTTTCAGAAGGAGAGAAGAAATCTAGGGTTATCAGAGGTGGGGGGGGAGAGACTGGAAAATGGGCATAAAGAATAAGTACAATTTATAATAATGTATATGCTAATAATATTGATTTGATTAACATACGTCAATGTTGAACCCCCAAAATATGTATAATAAATTATGATTCAATAAAAAAAATAAGAAAAATAAAATATGAATATCAGTAGTAAATTTTTATTTAATGATTTATTTCACTATTCCCTTAAAAGTATGAGCAGTTCGGCAATGAGGGACATTTGAAATAGTAAAAACCCATGTTCCTCCATTAACATTTCTATGTTTATTTTTTAATTCAAAATATTTTAACATTTAATTGTATATATTTGTGAGGTACAGTGTGTTGTCTGAATACGTGCATATACCATGTGTGCGCACACACACACACGCACACAAACTGCCGAAGTGTTTCTATGTTTACAATGGCAAAAAGAAGTTATTTGTTGTTCTCAATAAATTTTTTTGTTATAATTTTTATTATTATTTTGTTATAATTATTTTAACAAAAAAATGAATATTGTATATTCATTATTACAAATCATAATTGTTCTTCATGCCCCTTACTCGACCAATCCCTTCCCAACCCCCCTCAGTCCCAATAAATTTTGATTGATCTTTTAAAAATTAATACTAAATGTTAGATCTTGACATATTTCCCAAAAGCTTCTTCCTGTAAGTGTAACCTGGCTTCTGAAGGAGATTCTAGGGAGATAATTACTGCCAAAGTACTGCTCGAAAACTACCTAATTCACATCTTCACCCTTCTTTGACTGGATATCTCTATCAATAAAAACAGTAACACACACTCGCATATACATATGTTTCATTATACATAAATTATATGTATGTACTTTTTACTAATAAATTAATGTAATACTTTTGATAGGATGCTATAACATTTTTTAAATGTTAATATATTTAAATTTTGTTATTAGTTATATAAAAATGTCTACTGTCATTAAAATTTATCCATAATCATATTTTTAGTTAGAACAATATAGTAAAATCTGCACCATTATTTTAAACCTTGGGATTACACTTTGAGATACATCAGTTCAAATATCTCAAATATCAAGCATTTGATACATTAATTCAAAAGTTCCATTTATTTTCATGCTTGCTTTTAATGATTGTCAGAGCTGAAAAAGATAACTCACAAAGGCACAATGGACACACTACACAAAGTATATTGTTAACAAGAAGCAAATTTATATTCTTAAGGCCCAGAGAATTGGAGGGTTTTAAGTCAACTTACTGTCTGACCTAATTAGCTCTTCATTGTTTTTAGCCATAACGTAACTGATTCTGCCGTTTTCCTGCTGTTTTCTTGTCCTCGTGTAATTACGATTATCTTCAACCCACCCATTTCTTTGCAGGAATCTTTAAGTCACTCACCCATTTCATGAGGGTTAGTTTGGTTCAAACTAGATAAGACATGTGAAATGGGCATAGGTGAACTGCTAACCAACTAGCCAGGATGCCACTGTGAACACCTCTGCGTCACGAACCTCTGCGTCCCCCCAGTCCCGTGCATGCCACCTGACTGCCTGACGAAGCGCATCACCACTATGCAGATGGATTTTTTTAAAGATAAAATAATTATCAGTAGAAGGTCTGATATCTTCGTTTTGCAACTCAGTGGTTTGTGTGGGCCCCCCACGTAGAGACCAACCTATCTGTTTCCCAGATTCAGAAAGATGTGGCACAGAGAAGCAGCGACTCACTCCAGGTCACGTAATTACACATTACAAGGGGCTGGCCGGTTAGCTCAGTTGGTTAGAGCACAGTGTTGTAACACCAAGGTCAAGGGTTTGGATCCCCACCCCGGCCAGCCACAAAGGGAAAAAAAAGTTCATAAACATGACAGGGTAAGAGCCTACTGCACCCAGCACCCAGCACCCAGCGCTTGCTCGCTCTCCACCCACCACCAAATCAACCTCTATCACTACCACCCTCCCCGTTTCTGGCCCTGTTTGAGATCCCTAATTCCCACTGAAAACACTGAATGCTCCAAAATTAAGGAAACAATTTTGTACATCAGAGTAAAGAGGCAAGTGAAAGCGAGTTTATCTAGTAGCAGAGGCAATATAGAAGGCACCGTTTTCTGACTATCCGATTGAAGTTGGGTCCCCTAGGACCACCCCCATCTTTGTCTCTCATGTGAGCCATTCTGAGTCTAATGGTGATAGTAGTTGCTGTAAATGGAAGTTAAAACATTAAATTAGTGACTATTGAAAAGTGTAAGTTATAACAGCAATTGCTGAGTGAACAGTGAGCTAACAGTGGAGATTTATGCTGATCAGGAAAGACACTGGGATGTAAGCTGAGAAAGGGGGAGTCGAAGGTTTTAGACAAATAACGAAGTTTTTAGAAGATACATTAGTTTTATTTGTTTTTAATGGATCACAGAATAATAGACAATACAGCCAGGTGTGTCAGTGACATCTCTGGAGCTTAACACAAGGTGTGGCAGGACTGATGGGCCTAATTCATAGAGACCCACAGTACCCAGGAGAGGCAGGAAGGGAAAGAGATCACCTACAGCAGTGCTTGCCAGACAGACTTTACAGGTAATTAAAATCCCAACAATCTGGGACTTCACATAGGGTTGCCTGCTTTTTAATCTGTCCAAATAAGAACATAAAAACAAAAGGGTGGGAGGAGCCAACAAATTTAAGACTTATTCAAGTTAAAGTGAAAACAAATCATACGAATTTGAGAAAAATGTAGAATACAGTTAGACTTATTTTCACTGCTTTTATTATCCAAATTGCATAAAAATTGCATTAAAATGTCAACTGCACATCGAAAAGCATTCATGATACATAAAATTAAGTGACATGACAAACTGTTAGTTTTGCAAATATTTTCCTTAGGGGTTAATGTTTTTTTTTTTTTTTTTTTTCTTTTTTTCGTGTCCGGCAATGGATCGCAACCCTCAGTGTCGCACCCGTACCGGACCGGGACCGGCAACGGGATCACAACCCTCAGTGCTGAGCCCGCACCTCGCTCAGGCAGTGAGCGGGAACCGGTCTGTATGTGGGATCCGAACCCTCGGCGGGAGGGAGCCGCCACGCTCCCAAGCAGCGCACTGTAGCAGTGTGCCACCGGGCCAGCCCTACACAGCTATTTTTACTTTGTGAAAATCCACCAGTCTATACACATACAAGTCAGATTTCCATTTTTTTAAATTTAATTTTTTAAGTATGTGGGTTGATTTCTGGGTTCTCA
>NW_007726980.1:389022-391523 GCF_000696425.1 Galeopterus variegatus | reverse complement strand
CCCCCCCACTGCCGCGCCCGTACCGGACCGGGACCGGCAACGGGATCACAACCCCCAGTGCTGAGCCCGCACCTCGCTCAGGCAGTGAGCGGGAACCGGTCTGTATGTGGGATCCGACCCCTCGGCGGGAGGGAGCCGCCACGCTCCCAAGCGGCGCACTGTAGCAGTGCGCCACTGGGCCGGCCCGGGGTTAATGTTTTTAAAACATAAAATATCTTGCAAATCAATATGGAAAAATGTTAACATCCAGTGGAAATGTGGATATAGTTGTTAAACAGAAAAATCACAGAAATTAATTTAGAATACCTTTGAAAATTTTAAAAAAAGAAATGACTTTTGTTTTAAAAATGACATTTTTAATGCCAAAAAGTGATCTCTGAATCTCAAAGGGTAAAGAGCAGCCGCATAAATTGAATGTGCTGAGGTTTACGAAAACTCACCACTCTGCTCTTATTTTTCTCATTTCTCCATGTACCAGTGACTGAACCAGTCTGTGGACCACTACTGGAACCACTGACCTAGAAAATTCTGAGCACAGAGATAAACCTATGCAAATCGTTGGAGGGAGCCTCACCTGCACAAACACCCAGGGGTTGCTGGGACAGCAGAGGAGGTCACCATGTGTCTGATGGCCCTGGAGCCTCCTGGCAGAAACAGTGAAAGGATTTCAGACTTCCGACTCTCCCTGGGCCCCAGAATGAAGCGGCTCTACCGACAAACAATGCCAGTACCTGGGGGGCATGGTGGGAAGAATGCTCAGCCTTGGGGGCAGCACACTGCCAGGGGCTGACGACCAGACCCCTCATGTTCCACGTTCTTCAACAGAGGAGGCTGACAGAACAAGACGAGCTCTGTGACACTGGGGGAAAAAATCATGGAGAATAGAGGCCACCGGAGTAAATGACAGCGACAGCCTGAAGGAGAACTTCCGGTGGCTCTGGTCACCTCGCACAGGTGACAGCTGAGGCTGCAGCCCCCCTGCGGCATGGCAGAGTGCGGGGTGCCTAAAACCATGACAAAACTGGAGAGGGTCCTTGCATGAGGACCCTGCACCAGACCCCTCCATTTCTCTGGACACAGCGCCCCACCTAGGGTGGGGAGCACCCCTCCCAGGTGTGCTGCTGGCAGCCCGAGCAGATGCAACATCCCGTCCCCTCTCTGGGCTCCACCCCTCAGAGGACGCACCTTTGTCTGCAGATACTGTAGGCTGCGGACAAGCTGCATCTGCATTTCTCCAGTGGCTTCCTCTTTATGGCCTCACACCCTGTGGAGTCCTAGCTTCAGTCACAGCAGTGAGAACTCCGGCAGACGGAGGAAGACTTCCAAGCCCAAGTTACCACGAGAGTGAACTGGGCACTCACTGTGTCAGGTGCTGGCTTCTGCACACTCAGTGTACATCATCCCAGTCACCTCGTGTCACTGCGAGCTGGGTGCTGTCTCATTTTGCAGCTGAAGCCGTTGAGGCTAGAGGAGCTTAGATAACATCCCTAAGGTCACACAGTAAATGGCAAAGCTGGGGTTCAAACCCAGGTCTGTCTATTTCCACAGCCCCCACTTTAAGCACTCTACACTCCGGGAAAGAGGAGCCGAGAGCAGAGCAAACTAGAAACAATCTGAACGTAAGTCAGGGGGAGCAATTAAATAAATCGCGTGTTCACATACATCATACCCACAATTTATAACTGCATGCAGCTATTATGAAGAAATGAACGAGATTTATGTGTACTAACCTAGGAACTTTCCATGTGATATGGTTAAGGGGGGAAGAAAGGAAGTTGCAGAAAATATGTACGATATTATTCTATTTTTCTTTTGGTAAAAGTTTTACATGAGTGAATTTGATTGTAGAAGCACAGAAAAGGTACAGAATCCTATAGTGCAAACTCAACGCTGGGTACCCGAGGGAGGTGGAGTTGCAGGGGGAAGAGGGTGACCTTCCAGCCTTTCATAATTTAAAAAGACCCTTGTTTTGGAGCACTTTGGACACACAGTAGGATGTGAGTAAATGTTTGCCAAACTGAACCAAATTGAACCAACCGAGCCTTCCCATCCATGGCTCTCCCCACAGCTGGGCAACTGCCAGAAGCAGGAATGTGGAGCCTGTGCTTCCAAAGATAAAGGGTCCCTCTGCCACCAAGGCGAGGGCACTGGTGGAGGGAAAGAGCAGCCTTGCCTGCTACATCCAGTTCTGCCTCCCCCAGGCCTCCACGCTGGTGAGAGAGGCTGCAGTGGATGAGCTGGAAATAACTTCACCTTCATGTCTAACCGACTCGTGGCTTCTGCATTTACAGGCAGCGCAGTCACATTAGCAGTCCCATAACCCAATTATGGCCCTGCACACAGCCGAAACTTCTCAATGCAGAAGCGGACAGCTAAGCCCACTCGGCTGCACCACTGCCTCCTTTTAGAAAAATCACTTGCGGCACGAAATCATTAGTCTATTGATAGAGCCGTCCTGCACTCTAATAATAGTGGCTCGTTTAAAAAAAAAAAAAAAAGGG
>NW_007726980.1:368930-388022 GCF_000696425.1 Galeopterus variegatus | reverse complement strand
AGGGGCTCGTTTAAAAAAAAAAAAAAAGGGAGCGGCTCCCTGGGTTCTGGGGGACAGAACCGGAATTTCATCACAGTAGCTCAGCCTCTGGCTTACTCAGGGCTGCTGGCCTTGAAGAGATGGAGAGCTTTTGCCTTTCAAAGGCATGAACTTGAAGGTTACGGGTGTTTCTGTGGTGACTGTATTAAGGTGTTTTAGGAGCAAGTGGGTGTCAAAGACAAACGTGAGGCAGACACGCAGCAACAAGAGCCGAGCGTTTCTGCAGGAGTGTGAGATGAGCTCAGGGCGAACCTGCACCCAACCGTCCTCGCAAAGTCACGGGGCAACTTGACTTTTTGTGTGGGTGGGTAAAGAAGGACCCGAGCAGCCCAGGAGCCTTCACTCACGGTCACAGGGCAATGGAGGCCAAGCCCTAGACCCACCTCAGCCCAGGTGCGGATATCCTGAACCCAAACCGTGTCCCCTGCCTCCAATCACTCCTCCTACGGAGGAATAAATCAGATGTCAGGCCTCAGTTTCCTTGCTGACACAGGTGTCATTTGGGACCAGTCCCTCGGTTACCTATATAGGCGAAATATTAATTTCCCATCCTAGGACTGGAAAGGACGCACACCCCTGTGATGTTCAGAAAAGAGGCAGAACGAAACACACGATGGATGTCATCTGCCTCCACAGCCAGCCAGCCAGTGGTTCTGAAAGCGTTGCTGCAGGTTAGGGGAAGGCGGGACGTGCCTAATTAATGATGCCTGTTTAATACCCAAAGACTCAAGCAGCTGGGGACAGGCAGGGCCAAGGCTAGAAACTCTTCTATTCCCCAGCCTGCTGATCTCTCTGTGGCACTTGAAGAGCAAAGCAAAGCAGACCACGCTTCTCTAGAGACGCCCCTGCCTCTGCCACCTTGGCCTGGCCTGAGGGCGAGGGGCGCCACCCAGCGCAGCCACCGAAGTGCCCGTCCCCCCGCCTGTCCCTGGGGCTTCCCCTAAACCCTTGTGGGGGTCTCAGCTGGAGTATGAGTTAAAAAAAAAATAGATGGGGGATTCCTGCGCGATCACCATACCCCCTCACACACACCCTAACACTGGCTCCTGCACCAGGTCTGGAAACCACCCTGCCGTCGGCCGCACCTTCTGGGAATGTCCTTCTGGAACTTGCTCTTCCAGCCACGTCGCACCGTGAGAGGGAAAGACCCCGATGACACCGCAGAGGGTCTGGAAGCAGGACCGTTCTACGGTGTGCCTGTCTCAACGTGCTGCTCCCTAATTTCATGTTGCTTAGGGTTAGGTTAAAATTAGCACGTCCAGGAAACAGCCGCAACAAAAGGTGGCCCAGACGCCTGTGTTACATGACAAGGAGGACGCTGGCCCGCTTTGAATTCCACGCGTGCGGACAGACCACGGAGCGCGCGTGGTCCTCAGTGAGCGGGCGACGCAGCCTTCGCTCTGAGCCGCTCGCCGTGGGCTCGTCCACCGTCCCCAGCGGTGGTGTCCGTCAGGGGTCATCCTGCTCTCGGGGCAGGACAGGCACCCATCGCTGTTGGGTGCAGCACTCTCATTTTTCCTTACATCCCCCCTCCCTGCTCCCACCTATACGGACTTGCATGCTTTCACTGAAGGACACATGAATTTTTTGTGGATATACGTGCTTTTATTTTATTGGTGATACTGTGTTATGCATCTCACTTTTTCACTCATCCCTAGGCTTTACGATCTTGTTGCTAAATCTACTTCACGGTTTCTGACCATGCAGAGTATCCCACCATGCTCGCCCCACCGTATCCCAGCTCTGCCGCTTACTCTGCTATGTGATCTTGGGCAAATTACTTAGCTGCTCTGTGCTTCAGGTTCTTATATCAAACGTTATAGTAAGTGCCTACATCACAGGATGCTTAAGAGGATTAAATGAGTTTTGGATGTAACTAAAGAGCTTTGAGAAATGCTTGGCATGTAAAAAAGAGCTAACAACAAAACAAACAAAAAACCCTAGCTAACATTATTATTATTACTTCCCCATTGCCTTGATGAAGAGTAGGTTGGTTAGACAGCTCTCTGCTACCACCAACAATGCAGTAATGTGCATCCTTGTTCATGTTTTATCTTATAATTCTCCATGAATTTCTGTGGGACACATATATATACCCAGCAAAGGGACTGCTCGATTATGAAGTATGTAATTTCACAAAAAATGCCAGACTGCCCTGCAGGATCTTGAATTTGCAACAGTCCCACCAGCAGTCTTGAGGGCTCTGGTTGCCTACATCCTCTCCAGTACTTGGTAGTATCTTACCTTCCTATGGCCGCTAATATGATGAAAAATAGCATCTTGTTTGGTTTCCTGAGTTTTTGACCACTAAAGAGGTTAAGCATTGCTTCATATATTTGTTGGCCTCCTGTGAATTCATACCTTTTGTCTAAATTTTCTAAAACGTTTTCTGTCTTTTCCTTCTTGATTTGTGGTAGGCCCTGGTAGGCCCCTAGAAATTTCCTTCTCAACTTTAAAAGTTGCAAATATCTTCAAATCTATCACCAGTCTTTCACCTCGGTCTACAGTGTTCTTTATTAAACAAAAATTCTTAATGTCACATACATCCATTTTTTCTCCTTATAATCTATGCTGTTTAAGTAGTGCTTAAAAAAATCTTTTTCAACTCTTGGCTATTGTAAATAGAACTGCAATAAACATGGGAGTACAGGTGTCCCTTCAACATGATGATTTCCATTCCTTTGTGTACATACCGAGCAGTGGGATTGCTGGACCGTATGGCAGTTCCATCTATAGTTGTTTGAGGAACCTCCGTACCATTCTCCATAATAGCTGCTCCATTTTACAGTCCTACCAACAGTGTAGGAGGGTTTCCCTTTCTCCACATCCTTGCCAGCATTTGTTATTCTCTGTCTTTTTGATAATAGCCAGTCTAACTGGAATGAGATGATATCTCAATGTGGTTTTGATTTGCATTTCCCAGATGCTGAGTGATGTTGAGCATATTTTCATGTGTCTGTTGGCCATTCATACATCTTCCTTTGTGAAATCCCTATTCAGCTCCTTTGTCCATGTTTTAACCATGTTACTTGTTTTTTTACTGTTAAGTTATTTGAGTTCCTGTATATTCTGGATATTAATTCTTTGTCAGATGCATAGTTTGCAAATATTTTCTCCCATTTTGTTGGTTGTCTTTTTGCTTTGTTGTTTCTTTTGCTGTGCAGAAGCTTTTTAGTTTGATATAATCCCATTTGTTTATTTTTCCTTTTCTTGCCTGTGCATTTGCGGTCATATTCGTAAAGTCTGTGCCCTGTCCTATCTCATGAACTGTTTTCCCTATGTTTTCTTTTAGAAGTTTTATAGTTTCAGGGCATATATTTAATGCTTTAATTCATTTGAGTCTATTTTGGTATATGGTGAGAAGTATGGGTCTAGTTTCATTCTTCTACATATGGTTGTCCAGTTTTCCCAGCACCATTTATTGACGACACAGTCTTTTCCCCAGTGTATGTTCTTGGTACCCTTGTCAAAGATCAGTTGGCTATAAATATGTGGGCTGATTTCTGGGTTCTCTATTCTGTCCCATTGGCCTGTGTGTCTGTTTTTATGCCAGAACCATGCTGTTTTGGTTACTATGGCTTTGTAGTATAATTTGAAGTCAGGTGGGGTTATGCATCTGGCATTTTTTTTCCCCCCTCAGGATTGCTTTGGCTATTCAGGGTCATTTGTTATTCCATATGAATGTTAAGATTGTTTTTCTTACATTTCTGTGAAGAATGTCATTGGAATTTTGATGGGGATTGCATTGAATCTGTAGATCACTTTGGGTAGTATGGACATTTTCACAATGTTAATTCTTCCAATCCAAGAGCATGGAATATCTTTCCATTTTCTCGTGTCCTCTTCAATTTCTTTCAACAGTGATTTGAAGTTCTCCTCATAAAGATCTTTCACATCCTTGGTTAACTTTATTCCTAGATATTTTATTTTTTTGGTGGCTATTGTAAATGAGCTAGCTTTCTTGATTTCTTTTTCTGCTAGTTCATTATTAGAGCATTAAAATGCTACTGATTTTTGTGTGTTTATTTTGTATCCTGCAATTTTGCTGAAATAGTGTATCAACTCTAAGAGTTTTGTTTGTTTTTCTGTTTTCTTTTTTTGGTTTATTTTGTAGAGGCTTTAGGCTTCTCTCTATATAGGATCATGTCATCTGCAAACAAAAACCCAAATGCCTATCACCAGATAAGTGGATAAAGAAAATGTGGTGTATTTATACAATGGAATACCACAATGCCATAAGAAAGAATGAAATATTGTCATTTGCAGCAACATGGATGAATTTAGAGAAAAGTATGTAAAGTGAAATAAGCCAGGCACAGAAAGAGAAATACTGCATATTCTCACTTACGTGTGGGAGCTAATAAAAAAAAAATACAACAATCACAATTGTACATAGAACTCCTTATGAGAAGAGAACAGAACTGAGGTGGCCAGGGGTGAGAAAGGGAGAGAGGGAGGAGAGAAAAGAAGGGGTTGGTAAAGGGCCATGAAAATTGATTATATTGTATAATGGTAAATATACTAATTTAAAAAAATTTTAATAAATAAATGTATGTGAGCATGTGTAAATACTTGCATATATACCTTTATGGTCTGTCCAAGTGTATGCACTAGTGGACATACATGTGTGTATGCCTTTGTGTAGAAATGAGAATATGTGTGCATTTGCCTATAGGGTGTGCCTGAATGAGTGAACAGAGGTTAGGATCTGCTAAAAAAAAAATCTTTTCCCATCCCCAGATCAGATACACACACACACACGCACACACACATACACACACAAACTCCTTCGTCTTCTTAATATCATAATTTTACCTTTCACATTTAGATCTACATTTGAAGTTTATTTGGAGTTTATTTTTGTATATAATAGAAGACAGAGATCTGGATTATTTTTCTCCAGTAGTAAGCCAGTTGCCCATATCACCTATGTACAAGCCATAATTTTTCCACTGATGTGTATGCCACCTCTTTCATATAGAGAATTGACATATAGTCATGAGTTTATTTCTGTGTTCTCTGCTCTGTTACACTGGTCTAATTATTCCTATACAAACAGCACACATTGTATTAGTGTGGAATTTGTAGCATGTCTATAGTAGATGTTAAGTTGAATACACCTATTTTCTTTCTTTCAAAATTGTCTTAGGAATTGAACCTTTATTATTTCATGCACATTTTAGAATCAGTTTATTAAGGCAGTCCCCAAATTCTGCCCTAATTCTAGTTGAAATTTTATTATGTTTACTGGTTAATGTGTGGAGAATTTATATTTTTAGCATTAATTTATAGATACATATTACCTCTCCATTTAGCAAAGTCTTATAATAATCTTTAATAGAGTTTAAAATTTTTTTCATTAAAAGTCTTGCACATTGTTAGACACTTCGTAGGTACTTCATAGTGCTTGCTGCTTTTGAAAACGGTATCTTTTTGCCCCATTCTGTATTCTAGTTGGTTATAAAAAACACTGTTGATTTTTGTAAGTTGACTTTGTATCAGTAAATTTGCTGACATCTTTTGTGAGTTCTAATGCTTTTTATCTTGCTTCTGTTGGGTTTCCCATGTCTGCAAATGAGTTTTGTCCCTTCCCTTCCTATACTTATCCTTTTATTCCTTTTTCTTGTTTTATTGCATTGACCAGGATCTCCAGTAGTACAAGGGGTCTCCAAAGAGTTCATGGAAAATGCATATTATGAAAAAACTATGTGTGGATTTCAAAATTTTTTGCACCAAAATAAACCAATACTAACTTGTTATAACGTGCCTGAACACAATCTAGTTTGCAGCACTAAGAAGGATAACACATCAGTTTGAAAAGAGCCCCTGTCAGAGCAACATGAATTCTGCTAAAAGTGAAGCAAGAACAAACATCAAACATTATAGTGAAGCTTGGGTAGAAGAATAGTGAAATCATTGATGCTTTATGAGAAGTTTATGGGGAAAATCCTCCCCCCAAATTAGCAGTTTACAAATGGATAATTCATTTTAAGAAGGGACAAGACAATGTAGATGATGAAGCCCACAGCAGCAGACCATCCACATCAATTTACAAGAATAAAATTAATCTTGTTCATGCCCTAATCGAAGAGCATCAACAATTAACAGCAGGAACAGTAGTCGACACCATAGATATCTCAATTGGTTCAACTTACACAATTCTGACTAAAAAAATTACACTTGAACAAACTTTCTGCTCAATGGGTGCCAAAGCCCTTTCACCCAGATCAGCTGCAGATAAGAGCAGAGCTTTCAATGAAAATTTTAAAGAAGTGGGATGAAAATCCTGAATCATTTCTTTGAAGAATTGTAACAGGAGACCAAACATGCTACCAGTACAATTCCAAAGACAAAGCACAGTCAAAGCCATGGGTACCAAGAGATGGAAGTGGTCCCGTCAAAGAAAAAGTAGGCTGGTCAAAAGCAAAGGTCATGGCAACAATCCGGGGTGATGCTCAAGGCATTTTGCTTGTTGACTTCCTGAGGACCAAAGAACGATAACATCTGCTTATTATGAGAGTGTTTTGAGAAATTTACCCAAAGCTGTAGCAGAAAAATGCCTGGGAAAGCTTCACTAGAGAGTCTCTCCCCCACAACAATGTCCCTGCTCCTTCCTCTTACCAAACAAAGGCAATTTAGTGAGTTTTGATGGGAAATCATTAGGCATCCACCTTACAGTCCTGATTTGACTCCTTCTGACTTCTTTTTGTTTCCTAATCTTTAAAAATATTTTATTTATTTATTATTGTAAAATGGTTGGTTGTACATATCTGTGGGGTACAGAGTTGAATATCATACCTGTGTGCAATATATGATGCTCGAATCAGGATAATCAGTATATTCAATATTATACAATGTAATAATTTTTCATGGCCCCTCACCCATTCCTCCCTTACCCCTCTCCCCCTCTGCCTTTTCCACTTCTCATAACCTCGGTTCCGTTCTCTCCTTTTGAAAGTTCAGTGTATTATTATGGTTATTGTATCTTTCTTTTTATATCTGTTTATTTTTTAGCTCCCACTTATGAGGACATGCAGTATTTCTTTCTGTGCCTGGCTTATTTCAGTTTAACATGATTTTCTCTAAGTTCATCCATGTTGCTTTGAATGGCAGTATTTCATTCTTTTTTATGGCAGAGTAGTATTCCGTTGTGTATACCACATTTCTCTTATCCAATCACCTGATAATGGACATTTAGGTTGGTTCTAGCTCTTGCCTACTGTAGATAGAGCTGCAATAAACATGACAGTGTGGGTATCCCTTCAACATGATGATTTCCATTCCTTTGGTTGTATACCCAACAGTGGGATTGTGGCATCATATGCCAGT
This sequence comes from Galeopterus variegatus, assembly GCF_000696425.1. Taxonomy (NCBI): domain Eukaryota; kingdom Metazoa; phylum Chordata; class Mammalia; order Dermoptera; family Cynocephalidae; genus Galeopterus; species Galeopterus variegatus. The sequence continues at coordinate 380,654 of NW_007726980.1, read as the reverse complement.
TCTATCTGTAGTTTCTTGAGGAAACTTCATACCATTTTCCATAATGGCTGAACCAATTTACTGTCCCACAGTGTAGGAAGGTTCCCCTTTCTCTGGATCTTTGCCAGCATTGGTTATTCTCTTTTTGATAACAGCCAGTCTAACTGGGGTAAGGTGATATCTCAGTGTGGTTTTGATTTGCATTTCCCAGAAGCTGAGTGATGTTGAGCTTTCGGTCATGTGTCTATTGGCCATTTGTGTATCTTCCTTTGAGAAATGCCTATTCAGCTCCTTTGCCCAGTTTTTAACCAGGTTATTTTGTTTTTTACTGTTATTTGGGTTCTTTGTATATTCTCAATGTTAATCCCTTGTCTTTTCCTTTCTCCTCCCCTTCAGGAATACCCATGATTCAGGTGTTTGTGTGCTTAAAGTTGTCTGCTATCTCTCAGATTTTCTTCATTTTTTAAATTCTTTTTACTTTCTTTTCTTTTTTTTTTTTTTGTCTGCCTGAGTTATTTTGAAGAGACTGTCTTCAAGATCAGAAATTCTTTCTTCTTCTTGCCCTAGCCTGCTGCTTAAACTCTCAGTCATGTTTTTTACTTTGTTGAATGATTCCTTTAGTTCCATAAGTTCTTCTGTGAGAGGAATGTGCCCTGGGCCAGGGAAATCTTTAAAAATCTTTTAAAGAGCACCCATTTTAATGTGCACCCATTTTTAATACTGTAAAAAAAAAAAACTGCATCAACACAGTTAAATTCCAAGGACCCTATGTTCTTCAGAGATGAACTACATGGCTGGTATCATCGCTTACAAAAGTGTCTGAACTTGATGAAGCTTACATTAAGAAATAAAGTTTAGGGCTGGCCCGGTGGCGCACTGCTACAGTGCGCCGCTTGGGAGCGTGGCGGCACTCCTGCCGAGGGTTCGGATCCCACATACAGACCGTTTCCCGCTTACTGGCTGAGCGAGGTGCGGACGCAACACCGAGGGTTGCGATCCCGTTGCCGGTCCCGGTCTGGTACGGGCATGACACTGAGGGTTGCGATCCATTGCCGGACACAAAAAAAGACAAAAAAAAAAAGAAATAAAGTTTATATTTTTTACTTTTATCATTTAATTCCATTTTTCCGCAAACTTTTTAAGTCCCCTCGTATATTGAAAAGTGACAATGTTTTATAGGTAGCTTGTTCCAAATCTTAAAGTAATTAACAGATTCTCTGTTGACATATATGTTCACAGTAAATTCTTGGGATATAGACATTGTCAAATTAAATAAATTCTATTTCTAGTTTTATGGCCATTTACTTTTATAAACTTTATGATTTTGAGTGATCTTTGCATTTCTGAAGTAATTCTAATTGTCCATTATACATTTTTAAATACACTCTTGGATTCAGTGAGTTTATCTTTAATTAGGAAACCCAAATTAAATAGACTATAATTGTATTTTACTGTTCTTATCTGATCAAGAATATACAAACATCATAAAAATAAATCAGGAAGAACGTACTAGTTTCTGTTACTTATAACAAAATATTTGAAACAGGGTAATTTATAAAGGAAACAAAATTTATTGTTTTGTTTTGGAGGCTGGGAAGCCCAAAGTCCAGAGAACACATCTGGTGAAGGTCTTCTTTGGTGGTGGCTTCATAGCAATGCACGGGTCTCACATGGCAGAAAATGGCAGAGCAGAGAGAGAGAGAACTCACATGCTCTCCTTTTAAAGTCCTCTGAACCAAGCCCCTGACCATCATTATTAATCCATTCACTATAGCTTGGTCCTCAGAATCTAATCACCTCTTCAAGGCCCCACGTTTCAATTACCATAATAGGATTTGCCACTCTCTTTATACTATCACAATGGAAACTAAATTTTGGGGGGACATCAATACACAGCATTCTGCTCCTGGCCCCCCAAAATTCATACCTTTTTCACATACAAATACATTCATTTCATCCCTATAGCCCTAATGTCTTAATTTGTTTCAACTTAAAAGTCCAAATCTCAAGAGGTACCATCTATGAAATCAAGACAAGTTATCTACTTCCAAGATACAATGGTGGGACAAACATAGGGTACATATTCCCATTCAAAAAGGGAGAAATCGGCCAAAAGAAAGGGGTAACAGATCCTAAGCAAATCCCAAACCCAGCATGGCAGGGCATTAAATCTCAAAGCTGGTGAACCACGTCCCTTGACACCACATTCGATGTCCTCTGTGTACTGGTGCAGGGGTTGGGCCCCCAAGCCCTCAGGCAGCTCTACTCCTGTGGCTTTCCTGGTCTCAAGTGATACTTCAGCTCTTGCAGCTGACGTCACACACTGGTCTCTAAGTCTGGGGTCTCCATGACATTCCCACTCCCATAGCTCCACTTAGCATGGCCTTAGTGAGGTTTTTGCGCTGCAACTCCTACCCCACATTTCCTCCTGGCATTGCTCTAGTGAAGGTTCTGTGTGGTGAGTTTACCTTTAATTAGGAAACCCAAATTAAATAGAATATAATTGTATTTTACTGAAACATATTTCTTTCTGGGCCCCCAGGCTTTTCCATACATCCTTTGAAATTGGGGTGGAAGCTCCCAAGCCTTCACAGCTCTGGCATTCTGTGAGCCTACAGACTTAACACCACATGGACACCACAAAGGCTTCCAGCTTGTAGCTTTCAAAGCTGCAGGTCCAGCCACAGGGACCAATTCAGCCACAGCTGGAGCAGCCAAAGCAGCCTGGGTGCTGGTGCTTTCCCAAGGTGGCTGTGGTCAGTGAGCCCATGGAGGGCACCTCATGCCTATTCTCCATGACCATTCTGTCTCCCTAGGCCTCTGGGCCTGAAATGGAAGATGCAGCCTCAAAGATCTCTGAAATGTCCTCAAGGTCTTTTTTGTCTTCTCTTGATAATCCTTTTCCACCATACTCATCTCCTTACCAAAGCATCCCTAGGCTACACTACTGAATTTTTCCCTGAAAATGTTCTCTCATTCTCTACCACACGGCCAGGCTGCAAATTTTCCAAATCTTTATGCTCTGCTCCTCTTTTAATTATAAATTCCAGCTTTACATTATGCCTTTTCTGCCATAACTCAGTGTAGGCTGTTGCAAGTAACCATGCAGCTTCCTGAGTGTTTTGCTACTTAGAAATTTCTTCTGCCAAATATTCTGTGTCAGCACCTTAAAGTTCCACATTCCATAATATTTGAGGGCTTGAACAGAATGCAGCCAAATTCTTTGTCTGTTCCTAGCAAGGGTGATCTCTGCCCCAGTTTCCAACAAGTCTCTTCTCATTTACATCTGAGATCTTCTCAGCATGGCCTTCACTGCCCATATTTCTATCAACACTCTGCTCGCCACCACTTAACCAGTCTCTAAGAAGTTCCAAACTTTCCCTGGTTTTCTTTTCTTCTAAACTCCCACCAGCAGCTAGGCTTTTTCTAGCCTACTCTTTCAAATTCTTCCAGCTTTTCCTCAACACCCAGTTCCAAAGCTGCTTCCACATTTCCTAGTATTTGTTATAAGCAACACCCCACTTCTCTGGTACCAATCTTCTTTATGACTCTGTTTCTGTTGCTTATAACAAAATACTTGGAACTGGGTGATTTGTAAGGAAATGAAATTTATTGCTTACAGTTTCTGAGGACGGGAAGTCCAAAGCCCAGGGAGCACATGTGGTGAGGGTCTTCTTTGGTGGTGGCTTCACAGTAATGCAGGGTCCCACATGGCAGAAAATGGCAGAGCAGAGAGAGAGAAAGGCTCTCACATGCTCTCCTTTTAAAGCCCTCAGAACCACACCCCTGACCACCAGTTTTAATCCATTCACTACAGCATGGCCCTCAGAATCTAATCACCTCTTCAAGGCCCCACCTTTTAATTACCATAATAGTATTTCTCATCCTCTTTACACTGTCACAGTGGGAACTAAGTTTTGGGGGGACATCAATCCACAGCAGAGAGATCTCCCTTTTTCTATTTCCTGAAACAGTTTGCTCAAAATAGGGATTCTTGGTTCCTTCAAAGTTTGGTGAAATTAGCCTGTAAAACTGTGTGGATCCTTTTTTAGGGAGGATGTGGGATGGTTTTGACAATTTTACAATTCCTTCAGTCACTAAAAAGTTGTTCAAATTTTCTTTTTCTTTTTTTTTTTAATTCTAAAAAATAATCTGGTAAGCAGCCTGCCAGACTGTGGCCCTGCCCTGTCACCACCACCATCTCAGCCACGTCAGGCCTGTGCCCAAAGCCCCCCAGTGTGGACCTTCCACTTCAGCCTGGGCCTTCTCTGAGACCCTGAGGATTCTATGTCCCATCATGACTGTTGGGAAAATAGAATAATTTGATCAGGCCCCCTCACCTGTCTGTCTGGTTTGGGGTGGGGCAGCGTATTCTTTGTAAATAAGTTGTGTGGGTGGAGTTAGTGTGCACGCACGGCACCACCACTTGGCTGGTGTTTACTGCCTCGGGCATCTGTACCTCACAGCCATGCTCTCAAAACTATGGCTCCAAGGACCTTTTTGCCTGTTACCTAGCTCACAGGCCTGCGTGTGAGGGGTCTGGTGACCTAGCCTGGTGTGTGAGGGGTCTGGGGACCCAGCCTGGCATGTGAAGTGTTTGTGACCCAGTCTGGAATGGGCTGGAGGGGTCTGTGAGCTCCAGACCCAGCCCTAGCTCAACAATTGGCCTGTCATCAGCAGGATTACAGGCAGGTAAAAGAGCATGACAATGACACACACCTCCCCCTGGGGGGGCACTGGCCCTGCAGGCTGGGAAGGAAGCCTCAGCATTCTTTAAAGTCTACCCCCCATTTCAAGCTCCTCTGTCCTTAAGTAAAAACCCCTTCTCTTTGGGCCGGCTCGGTGGTGCACTGCTACAGTGCGCCTCTTGGGAAGCGTGGCAGCGCTCCCGCCGAGGGTTCGGATCCCACATACAGACCGGTTCCCGCTCACTGGCTGAGCGAGGGGCGGGTGCGACGCTGAGGGTTGCGATCCCGTTGCTGGTCCCGGTCCGGTACGGGCGCGACACTGAGGGTTGCGATCCGTTGCCGGACACGGAAAAAGACAAAAAGGAAAAACAAACAAACAAACAAAAAAACCCTTCTCTTTGAATGCCCACCTGTCAAGGGAATTCTCCACCCTTCCCTGTTGCTGCCAGCCAGTGACCCACTGTTCACTCTCTACTTCTCCCGGCTCCTCCCTGAGAGCATGGATATGATGAAGCTTCGGCTGGACCCTCAGAACCGTGGCTCCACAGCTCACTCTCTTGAGACAAGCTTCTTGCTTTTTGGAAGAGTAGACTATGAACATCTCCACTCATTCACCTCCCACACACTCCACAGCCCTTGGCTCAGACTCTCCAGCGAAATGGCTCTGGAAAATGCCACTAGAAGTGACCTTCTACTTTGATAATGTAATTGACACTTGTTCAGCCCTTGTCTTTCTTGATGGCAGCTTTTGACACTATGAACCTCTCCTTCTTGAAATTCAATCTTTCCTTGATCTCTGGGACACTGTTCCCTAGTGGTTTTTAGCCCTCTCCAGACTTCTCTTCCCTACCATCCTTTAAATATGAGTATTCTCCAAGTGTTTCCCCTCTGACTCCTTGATCCTGACCTGCCACGCTCCCCACCACAGTGAAAGACATCACTGCCACCCAGACCTGGAGCCCTCTGCCTTCTGTAGGTCTCTCTGAGTCTTTGCTCTGCCTTAAGCCCCCATTTAAATGGTCCCCAAGTGCTAGCAGTTCCACCTCAGTGCCCTCTCTGAGGCTGGCCCCTGCCCCATGCCAAGTGTCACTGCCTACACACATCTCAAGTCAAACCACTGCCGTAACTTCTCAACTGGTCTTGGGGCCTCCAGTCATGCTTTCTCCCAACCCATCATCTGAAATGCAAGTAAAAGGTTATTTTGAGAACAAAAATCTACATAACTCCTCTTTTAAGGCTACCCAGTGACTTCAAAAATAAATCTAAATTCCTTAGAGTGGTACACAAGGCCTTATAGGATGTAGACGTTCCTTGTCCCTAAAGCCTCAAGTCTCTCTGGCTATCCCATCTCATTCCTTGAGAGAGTCAGGAAGCCCCTCATCAAGCATCTCCCTGTGCTCACCCTGCTTCTGGCCAGCAGCCCATCCCACGTGCTCCAGGAGGCCCCTGGGCTCACTTCTGATGCTGTATTGGATTGTGTCCCCCAGGACACAGGCTATAACTCCTTGTCTTTGGCTTCTGTGTTTCCAGAAACAATCACAGTGCTCCAGAAATGTTGGATGGATGGATGGATGGATGGATGGATAAATGAATGAATGTTCTATTCTGTGGGTTAAACACTTCCTCAAGTATATTATATTATGGCTATTTCTTGGTGCCAAACTGGAAAGGTTTAGATAATGTCAAACAGTACAATTAAGTGACTTTAAACTATGTGTCACTTGACAACTTTAAAAGGAATGGGGAATAGGATAGGAAAAAGGGACCTAATGTTTGTTGGGCAGCTACTTACGGCTTCTTAGTAGGCATTTTTTTAATGTTATCTCATTCAATCATCATAAGAATACTCTGAAATTAATATTATCTTTGTTTTATAGATCCGGAATTAAGGCATAAAAAATACAACTAAGTGGTAAAGCCCAAATTTAAGCACAGATCCCTGTCTGGTCCCCAAATCCATGCTCTTCCTACTACATTACGCCAAAGGACCACCCAGGTCACAGTGAAGGTTGGAAGGTGGGGGAGGGGGCAGAGACCAGGGGCAAGGCGACCGTGGTGGTCCTGGGGAGAGTTCAAAAGGCTCGGTTAGGACAATGACACTGAGGGTGTTGAGACAAACACAGGTCCCCAGGCTCCCACGAGGCAGTGCTGCCAGGCTGACGTCCAGTTGGATATGCGATGCGAGAAGGAAGGCTGAGGGTGATTTCTGAGTGACTGGATGGACAAAGGTGTCATTTCAGAGAGAGATTTGTTCCCCATGAACTCTAGAGGGACATCATATGGAGTCACATTCCTGCTCTTTACATGGAGGACTTTCTGGCCAGCATGACAGGGAATGCCTGCAGAAGTGGAGCGAGGCAGCACCCGCTCACTGCCCCTCGCTGGGACACTGGGCAGCAGCGTCCATAAGATGGTGATTGAGCCTAAACGCCCAACACCGGCTGCAACAGAATGGGCAACAAAAACAACGTTTTCTCATCAGCTTTTTCTCAACCCGCACAGAGAGAAGAGATAAGGGTTCCTAAGCGTGGTTTGAGAGGACGGATTTACAAGTGGGACTGCCAGGTATCAGGCAAGTAGGGCCACAGCTTCCTTCCCCTCACAGCCCCTCGCTGCCACCAGCGCTAACAGCAGACCTGATATCGTTTAGCTTTTTGCTTGAAAGGAAACATGAACTTTCCTGTTAACTCCTTTAAATTCAGCAATACTCTGCGCATAATCAAATATGCTTATGTGGTTAAATGGAATATTTTGGGACAGTTTCTAGGGGTTTTTTTGGTTGTTGTTTTGTTTTGTTTTTAATTGTCCTCTTTGCTGCCTTGCCCTTTGAGGGTCTGACGTCTGGGACCCACAGCCAGTCTAACTGTGCCCGGGGCCCCTCATTAATTTGGTCTTAGATAACAGCAGGTGGCCAGTTCATTCCCAGGTAGCACAAGGGAGCTGTACCTCCAGCTTTCCCTGTTTATTAGCAAAATAAACCCACGCAATTCCAAGGAGGAAATTCCCCTGAGGTAGAGAGACACTGGTCCAGTGTCCTGTGTGGGACTGCAGCTTTTGCCTGTTCAAATGGCTGATAAGGGAGAGGGGGCTGTGGCCCAAACCCAAGAACTGCAGCCCAGCACCCTGACACCCCAGAGGCTTGAGGAAAATGTGGACCCACCGAAGAAAAGCTGGAGTTAGAAATGGGCTTGGGCATCATTGGGGCTTACTCCTTCCTCTTACAGACGAGGAAACCAAGGCCCAGATTCCTGAAGGGGGTGCTCACTGCTGGGCTGCTATGGGTGGGCAAGCACCACTTCCAGTGCCCGCGCGCAGACGCCCTCCCCTACTGCCACATCCTGCCCTGTGCCCCGAGAAGCTGGAGCCCCATGCGGCTGAGAGCTCAGAGCTCACTGCTGTGTGTCCCCGTGGAGACCCCAGGAGGTCGCACCGCTCCCCTTGCAGCAGCCCAGCCGGGGTCCCCTTGGTTCTTGCACTTAGTTCTTCCTGCAGGTGATGGCTCTGATTTCACAGAAGTCAGCCTGACAAATTGCTCTTCCAAAACAATTTTTTAAATGCTGCAATTAAATACTGTGCCTTCAAGGGGCCTCTTTCCCAGAGGTGGCAGTTAAGGGGATGGGGCCAAGTGGGGGCTGCAGTGGCTGAAACAGCAGCACTGGGACCACAGGGCTCCGAGGACCACGGAGCAGCCGAGCTTAGGCAAGCAGCTGCCCCGGGCAGGCGGGGCCGGAGATGAGGCCCAGCCGGTGCTGCTGCAAACCTCACGTGAAGCCCAGACCTGGGCCTGGAAAGTTCGCGCCCAGACGAGGCTGGCCCATGGCGGGAAGGAGCTCCTTTCTGTCCTGCCCTGCAGATAAGGGGGACACAGGAGGCCACCAGAGCTGGACTCAGAAAATCACTGTCTGCTCCTAGATACCAACAGCCTGTTGAGATGGCCATGTACCTCTCCCCCTCTGTCTCAAACAGTCATGTTTCTAAGCTAAATTGAAGATGTGGACGGGGAGGAGTGGGAAGGCTCTCTACTGGTAAGGTCAGGAGAGCATCTTACATTTCCCTGTCCTTTACAACGCCTATGCACATACCTCTCACAATGGAACACCTCGTATTTGACATGATTTCTGACTTGCTCATTTTGACCATTACAACATCAGCTTTTTAACAAGCGTGCGTGCAGTGGACACTACGATCCCAGGCCCAGGGCTTCAGCTGCACTCCCCGCCACTGGAGTAGCCCAGCTCAACATCCTGCTCTCTCCCAGCTGCCCTACGAGGGAGGTGAGTGTGTGAGCACAGAATCAACTCAACATGACTGCAATTGTGTCTTCCACAGTATCAAGCTTTATTGAATCACGTGAACTTAATTCAGCAATAAGCTACACAGAGTTCACCGCGAGCAGCGTGGCACAGCACACAGAGATCTTAACAAACAGGAATTAACACACTTCAAACAAGGGAAAATCAAGTGATAATAAGAAAGGGCGTGAGAAGGAGGGAACTCAATTAACTCAAGGCTGGACAGCAGTCGGTGGCGAGGGGCTAACGACCCAGTCCCAGTCCTTGATGCTGTTCACCTGGAGGTCCTGACCGCCCCGTCTTGCAAGGCAGAGTCAGCGGAGGAGCCCTTCTTACGTTCAAGACTCTGCTGAACGACGCTGACAGCGCGTGGTTAGCCTGCCAGTGGAACGGTCTGTCTTAAAGGTAGATCTGGTGGATCAGCGCAGCAGAGTGGAGGTCCGTGAGTCGCGCAAGAGTCGTCCCTGTGTTGTGGCAGGAGTCATTCCTCTTTTTTTTTTTTTTTCTTTTTGTCTTTTTTCGTGTCCGGCAACGGATCGCAACCCTCAGTGTCGCCCCCGTACCGGACCGGGACCGGCAACGGGATTGCAACCCTCGGTGTTGCTCCCACACCTCGCTCAGCCAGTGAGCAGGAACCAGTCTGTATGTGGGATCCGAACCCTCGGCGGGAGGGAGCCACCATGCTCCCAAGCGGCGCACTGTAGCAGTGCACCACCAGGCCGGCCCGAGTCATTCCTCTTTATACATGCAGCCTGTAGTTTATCTTTCTTGCCAGAAGTTGTTTCATTGATTCGCATAAGCAAGCAGGCACGTTTGGTTATGCCCCAATTGCAGTTTCAGGTAAATACTTTAAACTTGTAAACATCAAAATGGAGTTACTTATGCTAAGCTGGTCTTGCTCTGCACAGGTTCACACAGTGGAGGATCCCCAGCATAGGAAGGGGGTTCACGTGCTGTGCAGCCAAAACAAATGAGAAGACATCCACACAGGAGGTCAGCTATTATCCCCATTTCCCAGATGTGGAAACTGAGGCTTGCAGTCTCATTATATTAAACGACTTGCTCGGTGTCACATAGCCAGTGAGAAATGTCACATCTCTTAAGGTCACTGTGCTTTGCTCGCCAAATCAGGATGTACTGTCTGAAGAGAGAGAGCTTTGAGTTTGCAGCCTTGCTTTGATGCTACCCACCTCTGAGTCTGATGACAACGCCTTCTGGGTTGAACGTATCCTGTACAATTCCACACGGCCAGGCTCTAAGCCTCTCCCTCTCTCTCTCTCTCTCAGTCTCTCCCTCTCTCTCTCCCTCTCTGTCTCTCTCTGTCTCCCCCTCTCCCTGCCCCACCCTTCGTTCCTGTGATCTTTCTATGGCTCCCTCTGGCCCCATCACCTAAGTACCCAGAGCATGATGAGGTCAGAGAACTGAGCTTCATTCTGGCCAGACGGCGGTATGTGTCGCAGAACGAGGGCAAGTCTGGGGAGGAAGGCAGGAGCCTGTGACAAGGTGTCTGGCTTTATTTAACCCGAGGACCTGGGGAGTCTTGGAGGGTTTTCAGCAAGACAGTGACCTGTATGAGTTTAAGGAAGAAAGGGAATGGCCGGGAGGGAGTGAAGCGTGGTGTGAAGAGGCGACTGTGGGCTGAGGTGGCGGACAGTGGTCGTGATAGGGATGGAAAAGAGTGGATGGGGCTTCTGATCAAGAGGGCAGAACAGACGGTCCCCAGCGTCACTCTCTCTCACAAATACAATGATTAAAAAGCAACTATAGCCAAGCCGGGGCCGCTAGAGCTCAGGGGAAGAGGAGGAGAGACCTACAGAGTGCACGAAGGGGGAGAAGCCATGATGAGAGAAAGAGAGGTCCACTCCCACCATTTCCCCGGCCACTTCCAGGCTGGCCCTGGTGAGATCACGGAGCTGGAGCTGGCAAAAGCCACAGCTGTGCCCTTCGGATGAAGTTGCTTGGGGGTGGCAGGGGAGAAGAGGGCCTTGGTGGCCCTCAGGACAGCAAGACCACTAACAGGGTTCCCGTGGACCCACATATGAGTGAGGGGCCATAGACAACAGAAAAAGGAGCCACTCAGAGGCCGGTGAGTCATCACAAGGGACAAGTACACGGCCCACCCCATGGGAAGTGTTTGGAGTGCGGGTGGTGGGGGAGATGGGCCCACGGGGAAACACTGGGGCACAGCAAGGACAGCTGATCTGCACCCCAATCAGCGCAGGCCCACTCGGTGGAGACTGGTCAGGAGTATAGAACTGCAGGGAGCGCAGTTTGCTGAAAAGACTCAGGCCCAGACCAGAGTTTCCACACAAACCAGGTGTCAGTACCGGTACCGGGTACTCACGACACTAGAAGTACCTACAAGGTCAACCACTAAAACCTGAGCTGCACAAAAAGCCTTCCCCAGGGAATCAGCAGCAAAGCAGCCATTTAGCTCAACGACAGGATGTTCCCCCATTTTAGAAGTCAAGGACAACAAATTAGTTCCAGAGCAGAGTTTAAGTGGTGGGGGTAGTAAATAATCCAATGCAGAACTGAAAGAAAAAACAAAATACCCAAGGATCAGAGACAAAGTTTGATATTAACTACTAAAGTTCTACCACCACCAAAGAACACCTATAAAACCTAGAAGGACCAGAAGCCCCCTGGGCTCCCAAGCCAGGAGCAAGGAGGGCCGGGGGCCTTCACCATGCCCCCCCAGCATCCACAACCCACCCAGCAATGACCACCGAGCTGGGGCAGTGGAGGACTCAGGGCTTCAGCCA
>NW_007726980.1:366043-368421 GCF_000696425.1 Galeopterus variegatus | reverse complement strand
CCACCAAAGAACACCTATAAAACCTAGAAGGACCAGAAGCCCCCTGGGCTCCCAAGCCAGGAGCAAGGAGGGCCGGGGGCCTTCACCATGCCCCCCCAGCATCCACAACCCACCCAGCAATGACCACCGAGCTGGGGCAGTGGAGGACTCAGGGCTTCAGCCACACCGCCCGGACATCTGCATCCAGCCCAGCAATGACCCAGCTGCAACTGGAAGCCCCCTGGTCTCCCCTGCCAGAACGAAGGGGTGCCACAGGCCTCCATCACACCCTCCCCCTTCCCCTCTTCCCACCCTATTTCCTTCCCCTTCCCTTCTCTTCCCTCCCCCCAACTGCTCCACAACAACATCTTAGAATGAGGCATGGAGCCGGGGGAAGCCGAACCCAGACACAACTAGGCAAGCTGCTGCTACTGCCGCAGGGCCCTGCTGGGGGCCTGAGGCGTGGAGCCAGGGGAAGCTGAACCCAGCTGCAACCAGGTAAAGAGCACACCAGACACACCATTTCCACGCAGGTAGCCCACCACAGCCACCACAATTGCCATGGCTGCCACAAAAGCAGCTAATCTCTATAGCAGCAGTCACAGCCACCGTGCAGATGGCACGGCAGACTCTCAACCACATTGACACAGGAGAGGCGCCAGCAGAGACCAAAATAAATACATAAGTAAATAAGAAGAGGTCCTTTCTCTCCACAAAGCACACTCCAGAGTAATAGAAGAAGCATCGATTTCCAGTCATAGGGGAGGACTTGATCACACCTGCCTCATACTGGACAGGTCATCTAGACAACAGACCAACAGAGGAACAGTTGATCTGTCAGATGGAGAGGACGAATCTACGGTTATCAGAGAGCGGAGGGGGAGGGGGAGAGATTAGATAAGGGGAGAAAGAATAAATATGACTTATAGCAAAGAATATGCTAATAAAAAATAAACTAATAGAAAAAGAGCGGATGGAGTCAAATATTAAACCGATAGGCACGGGAAGTGGGGGGAGCGGGCACAGGGAAAAGTCAAGCTGCTTGGGCAGCTCGGAGGTGGGTGGTGTCGTCCTCTGAGGGCTGGGGAGGGAGGCTCGGAAGCTGAAAGGTCAGGTAGGCCTCTGGCTTGTTCGGTGGGGCTCGCTCCCCTTCCTGCCCCTCTGGCCAGTCGGCTGCAGCATCCTGCTGGGTTCTGAAAGGCAAGTTAACTGAGCACGGCTGAAGTCCCCTGCACCGTGGCCACGACCACGCAGCACACTACTTTCACAACCTCGAACAAATCCTCCCAGGGTCTTGGTTTCCTGGCCGTCGCCACCATTTCAGGGTTTTATGGATGAATATTTGAGGAGGTGAAGTGCTAAGCAAATGTTTACTGCTAACAACAAGCCAGCCACGAATCGCCTGGGCAACCCAACGGCTTTACAGAATCTTAAGTGACTCTTGTTCTGATTCATCACATTCTATGCATTTAACTTCCAGAACAAATTTAGCCCTTAAAATATCTCGGTACATTTTCTACCCACCCCTTAACATTTAAATCCCCCGTCTCCCACGCCACTTCACCATCTCTGCATCACCTGTTTCCCCAGAACCCTGATCCTTTTCCTCTTCAAGCAGCCAGTCCAGCCCTTCCACCCTTCCTCCAGAGCAGACAAAAGCCACCAGATACGTTACTTTGCCGGGTCTGCTCCAGCCATGTCCTGAAGGAGAAACCAGCAAAGCATGGGGTGGGGGAGGGGACCATGAGCAGGGCAGGGGAGCGGAAGTTAGGGCCCCGTGAAGGGACGCGGTAGCCAGAGTCAACCCTGACAATGAGAATAATCCCCAGCCCCCCACACACTGGGGCTTGAAGCCGCAGGACTGAAGGAGGATTGCTGTAGGATGCCAGTTTCAATGGCTATTTCAAGCCATTCTGGTCACTGGCTGGAACACCAGCCGAGCAGCAGCAGCAGGGCTAGAACATCTTGAAGTTCCAGCCTGTGCATCCGGGATTTCATTTGGACAAGAAGCTCATCAGGAAATGACTAGAAGCAAGCTTTGCACCGGTCTGGAAGCATTTGCTTTAGCCACCCTCGGCTCATACCATCTTTTTTTAATTTTTTTTTTCCTTTTTGTCTTTTTTCGTGACTGGTAACAGGATCGCAACCCTCGGTGTTGCGCCCGCACCGTGACCGGCAACGGGATCGTAACCCTCAGTGTCGCACCCGCACCGCACTCAACCAGTGAGTGGACTGGTCTCTATATGGGATCCGAACCCTCGGCGGGAGCGCCGCCGCACTCTACCCAGTGCGCCACCGGGCTCACCCCTTTTTTTAATTTTAAAGCAAAAACTGTCTCTAAAACATCTAGCAATTCTAAGTTCTTATAAACACAGGATTTAGAATATGCCATGAGGATT
>NW_007726980.1:352515-365538 GCF_000696425.1 Galeopterus variegatus | reverse complement strand
GGATCCGAACCCTCGGACGGGAGCGCTGCCGCGCTTCCCAAGCGGCGCACTATCCAGTGCGCCACAGGGCCGGCCCCCATACCATCTTTTTTAAATTTTTTTTTCCTTTTTGTCTTTTTTCGTGACTGGTAACGGGACCGCAACCCTCGGTGTTGCGCCCGCACCGCAACCAGCAACGGGATCGTAACCCTCAGTGTCGCACCTGCACCGCGCTCAACCAGTGAGTGGACCGGTCTCTATATGGGATCTGAACCCTCGGCGGGAGTGCCGCCACACTCTACCCAGTGCGCCACCAGGCTGGCCCCTTTTTCTAATTTTAAAGCAAAAACTGTCTTTAAAACATCTAGCAATTCTAAGTTCTTATAAACACAGGATTTAGAATATGCCATGAGGATTGCTAAAGAAAGGGCTGAAGAGCCTCTCAAAGTGTTTGCAGTTGAGAAACGGAGAACTCAGAGCTGTGCATCGCCTTGCAGCCCTAGCCACGGGCTCTGCCACACTTGGCTGGGACTTAGCTGGCAAATCCTTTCAGATTAGTAGGTGCCACCATACTGAGAGCTAACAGAAATGTTTTTAAAATGTTTACTGAGCACTTACTAAGTGCCAGGAACTGTTCTAAGTATTTTACATGGAAATCCAAGTACCAAAAGGCTAAATAACTGGCCCCAAGTCCACCACCCCCACCCTCTCCCCCTCACTAGTAAGCAGCAGAGCTGGGACTTGAAACCAGGCAGGTGGCTTCAAATAGGGCCTCTCTGAAGATAAAGCACGCTCAAGGTCACTCTAAAGGCAAAACGAGTCAGGTAGGTGGAATTTTTATCTCTTCTTCCCATCTCTTCTCTTTCCAGGTACTGCTCTAAGCCCCTCCCATGATGGGAAGAGTAATTCTGTAAGCCCCACTTGTGTGAAGTGCAAATGAGGAAACGGATTGAATGTCTGATGGTGAGATCTCACGAGCCGAGGCCCCTCAGTGTCAGTCATATTTTAAGCTGAGTTTAAATTATCAATCCCCCCCTTTAAATCCTATTACACCACTTCAGTGATATATAAAGTTCATCCTGCCCTCGCTCCTCCTCCCTCACCCTCCTCAAACATCTAGATCACCAGATGAGACACTTCGGATGCCCTTTAAAAGCTCCTTCCCAAACCCACATGGTCCTCATTCTTTCGTAAATACCCTGTGAGCTGGAGGCTCTTTTGCATCCAGAGCTCCTTGAATTAGCCTGCGTGGAGTGACTGGCTTTTCTGAAGTTAACTCCTTTGAGTCCAGCCTCTGAGAATCTGCCAAAATCCCCCAGCCAAGATAAAGACAAGATTCCCTCTCCCACCCCATCCTTGTGTTGTTGTCTGACATTTGATTGCTACGACAGCTCATAATAATATGATAGACCACAAATCCTTTTCCCCAAATAAACCTCAGTGCTGCAAGGAAGAGATCCCCAAATTTATGAACTCCACATCTTCATCGAAACATCCTTGGTTTATCAATCTCCTACACCTCCTCATTTAATTACACGCCTCTGCTCAGGTACCTAATAGAAGCCATCCCAAACCTGGAAAACCCTGGCTTCAGGTCAGTGTCATAGTTCCTTTGATAAGGCTCTCTCTGCTGAAGAACTGGAAGCATCCCCTCCTTCAAAACCCCGAACACATCAGCTTATCATTATTACTTGCCACTAAAAATCTCACATCCTGCTCGTTCTCTGCCCGATCTCCTGTTCTGGCTCTGCTTGTGAGGCCGGCTTGCCTCACGCTGGAGTAAGGAGCTAACGACTGCAGGGGCCCAGTCTCTCTCCAGGCGGTTTCCAGTCTCTGCAGACCGGGTCCCATGACAGTGCCTGCTCTTGACACTCTCTTTCCCTCAAACAGCAAACTCATTTTTCTCATTTCAACATCTGTTTTCCCTTGACCCTTAAGTCTTTCTGAAACTGACACCAGAAACAAGGAAGAAAAGCCGGCAGCAGAAAGCCTTTGACAGGCTCCTATAATGAGCTCGGCGCTGCCCGCCCCTCCTGGCTGCTCTTCAAAATTTTGTCCGTTCTTTCTACGTGTCCCCAGCCTCTCACGCGCACGTGTCTTTTAAACAGCCCACCAGTTGCTCCGTAAGTGCTTACTTAGTGCCCACCTCATGCAAGACATAATCTTCTGTGCCAGGTAACATGCCACAATATGGAGGGACTGATCCCTGCCTTTCAGACCCTATAGTCTCTGTAAGGAGACTTGACACTAGCCAAAGAAAATGCATAGCCTGGAGAATCCTCTCCAAATGAGAGACACAGACTTTACCAGCTGGAGAGGTTGAGGATTCAAGTGAAACCTGGAGAAGGAGGTAGAATTCCTGTTGGGGGCGGGGGGGATAACAGGGGATCATGTGAGCAAAGACACAAACATACTCAGGGACAGTAAACCCATGACTCAGCATGGAACTACATGTTTGTGGGCATTTAGAGGAGTTGTAGAAGAGGTCAGCTGAGTAGGTGGAGTGGGGAGACCTGGGCAGACTGAGGAGGCTTTTGAATGCTAAGCTACAAAGGTGTCTTGTCCCTTGTTGAAGCTGACCTCTCACCAACAACGTTGAAATAAAGCAAGGGGAAGAGGGCACAGCCTCCCCCCAGCAGCCAGGGCCCTAGTCCTCCTCCTCCGGAGGGCCAGCTGAACCAGGCTGACCCTCCACTGTCAGCCCCAGCCCAGCCTGTGGTCAAGTCCTGGGGGGACACATTGACTTGCATGTGCTTGTCATGTGCTTGCTGACCCAGCAGCCGTGCTGCTTCAGGCATCTCCCCTTGTTCACATGCACCTCAGCAGCAAGGGTGCAGGTGGCATGCACTCAGTCCTCCCAGCTCTTGCATGCTGTTCTGCAACCTCTCTGTGGCCCCACCTGTAAGAAATGCTCTCAACCATCCAATGCCAAAGGATAGACACGGATACATAAGATACAGCAAAGTGAGACTATAATAACAGTCTTACAAGTCCAGGTGTCTGTGAATGGGACAGGGATTTGAAAAAGTGCTATAGCAAGCAATTTATTCCCTAATATGCAAGTCCCTACCCCCCAATTCCTCATTGGCTGAGTACTGCAGTGTGCACAATCTTCCTAAACAATGCCTAAGATTTATTACCCCCTTGCAAGAAATTCCTTTGTCTGGGGGCTCAGGACAAGCTCACGAAAAAGGTCTGCTAAAGCCCTGTGAAGCGAGAAACACCAGGGAATGAAGAAAAAAAAAGGAGTTAGCAACTAATTACCATCTCAAGGAGAGCTCTATCTGTTCAAAGAAAACAATAGGGCTAGTAACTAATTGCCATCTCAAGGAGACCCTTATCTGTTCAGTGACCCTCTGGGAAAATGAAGAAAACAGAAGGGGCTAGTAACTAACTACCATCTCAATAAAACACCCTCAGATTAGTCGTTTCTGAAAATGAATCACTTAGATTATTTTCTTACACCACCTTCCTTCCTTCACTATCCTGGGGGTCTCTTGGGAGATCTTATTTTTCAGTTTCTGAGGTATCACCTTCTTTTTCTCCAGTTTTCTTCCTTTTTCCACCTGCTATTTTCTGGAAGTTGTCTCTTTCAAAAATAGCATATTTTAAATATGAAAAAACTCATATTTATTATAGAAAACTTGGAAAATACAGAAAGCACAAAGAATATGAAAATCACCTATAATCCAATCATTCAAAGAGAACAACCATTAACAACTTGGCCTATATCTTTCTGGTCTTTCTATACATAAACATGCATATTTACATGCTTCTACTTTTAACCAAGTTAGCATAATGCAGAACACACCATTTTGAAGCCTGCTGTTCATTTTCAGTTTAAAATATATATTGTTGAGAGTTCTACATCTGGTATTGACTGACTAGGCTGGTTTTGGATCAGTCCTCCCACTGCAAACTAGAAAAATTGGGCAACATATAACAAAATCTATTTGAAGACATCTGAAAGATGATAAAGGCAGTGAAATTTTGTGGTGCTACAATCTGAATGAGGGAGGAAATCAAGAGAAATGAACCCAGAATTTGGGGCCTCTTTACCCCTCGAAGCAACAGCTAGACTCCATATGCAACAGCAGTGGCTGAGAGGCTGAGAATCAAATAGCTTCCAGCAGCCTCTGATGCTGGAGCTCAGGACCCACTAGGGAAGGGGGTTTGGCCATCACCCTGGGCATCCAGTGGGGACCCCAAAGAGCTGTGCTCCCGTTACAAGAGTAAACCAGCCCTCACAAAGATTGAAGCCAAGCTTCAAATCATGTCAGTTTGAGACTTGAATCAAGGTGACCTGTCCTGGACTAGCTAACAGCCAGAAGCAAGCCTATATCCTCTCTGGAGGAAAATAGCATCATCTAGAACCTCAAATTATCTCTACAATCTTTCAATGTTTGGCACTCAAAAATATATGTAATAATAAAGCCTAAAAGTCTTTTGCTACCAGGATGGCATAGCTGTAGCAGACTAATGCCCCATAAAATACAATTAGAAGAGCAGATAAAATGCAACAGTCATGGTTAAAGGAATCAGAGAGCTTGTGAGCCAGTGAGGACTATACGGGATATGATTCTGGGGAGTGTGAATCACAGGGAGGAAGCTGATGATCTGCAGCTGCTGTTTCTTTGTGGGCCTCTGTCAATTCTGTGATCAGGAAAAAAGTTGAGAAAGTTTTGCCCAGACAGTGGGTTTTACCCAGGCCAGTGGGCAGAAATCATCAGAACTTCAGAAGTCTCATGAGGTGTATGTGATAAAAATTGGAGACTTGAGAAGTCTCAAAAATATGGTTGGGTTTTGTTTCCATACATTGGCCAAATTCTGTAACTTCATAAGACAGGAGGGGATTTTCAGCAGTTCTGTGGTGATGAGAAGACAAAGATTAGAACTTAGGGCCTGCCAGGGAGAAGGGCCCCAGTGAACATTCTGGAGACTCAGTTGGAAACATTGGAGGTCTATGCCCCGAATCAGGAGCTAACCAGAGGTAGACAAAACCTTACCAAACACCAGCACAACCACATCTCAATGAAAGTCAGGAGTCCCTGACTCCTACTCTATCTATCTAACAGGGGAAATGGCAAACCCTCTCTGAACACTGCTAATATGTTCTAGAGTCTTAAAAAATGAATTCATAATGTCTAGAATTCAATCAAAAATTATAAGACATTCCAAGAAAATTGGACCATAAGACCAAAAACTAAGGTTAAAAACAAATGAAAGAAACAGACTACAGTTATCCAGATATTGAAGTTAACTCACAAGAAGAACCATAAAATAATAAGTATGGTTAGTACCTTTAAGGGAATAGAGGGAAGATAGTGAAAATAAATGAAAGGATTAAGAATTTCAATTGAGAACTGGAATTTTTTTTTTTAAAGAATCAAATAGAAATTCTAGACCTGAGAAATACCATGTTTGAAATAGTGAACTCAGTATCTGACATAAAGAATTCAACAGAAGTCAACAAGAGGCCAACTAGAAGACCCTAGCACTTGCCCCCTTCCCCCACAAAGGGAGCCAAAGCAATGAATAAACAACAACATTCTGATGAAAATAACTAAAGGAATATGCTGGAGTACATCAAAAAAAAGTAGCAAAAACCCTGTATGGCACAGAAATCCAGGATAGTCACATAGGAATGGAAGGAAACACCTCCCCTTTGCCTCCCCATCTCCCAGTCAGGATTGGCTCATCACTAGGAGGGACTTCTTCCTACAGAGGAAAGATAAGCAAGAGGACCCCAGCCACCTCCATCACCACTATGCCTACAGCCCCACCACTGGGGACTCCTGCAGTCCTCACAGGCACTAAGCCCAGCTGAAGGAGTCCATCCACACAGCTCTGCCCCCCCAAGAAAGAGCCAGCACTGTGCCTCAGCCCCTGTGGCCCATGCTGCCACTGTGCTACACCATCTTGGCATCAGAACTACTTTTGGAGTGTGTCCTACTCCAGAGGTGAGTAGCCACTGCACCCTTTCATCCATGAAACTTTGCCACACTTCATCCCCTCCTGGTGGCCCACCATCTGTGAGTGGAGCTGCTGCTATACCCTATCCCTTGGGGCCAACCTGTCATAGAGCTGGAGCCAGCCTCCTAGTTGCTGCTGTGCCTTGCCCCTTGGGGCATGAGCTGAAGCAGTGCCCTCTCTCCAGGGGAACTGGTGCCTTGGCCATTAAGTGCAGTCATACTCCCTGGCATTTGACCTGAAGCAGCACCCCACCTCCAGGATAATAATGCCTTGGGTGATCTGAGCAGCAGTGCTTCCGAGGGCTGAGGTGATGGGGCACCACACATCCCAGGAAAAGAGAGCATTTACTGGGACAAGCTTCCCTCCACATAAAACAACCGTAGAACCCTGCCTCCCTGAAACTAAACTACCCCCAAGTTTCTGAGCTGCTGAGGCATCCCACATCCCCAGAGAGTAGAGTCATCACTGCACTGCTCCCTGTTTCCTGGGGCATAAGTCACAGCTATGCTCCACCATTCCTGAGTCCTTGCTATGCTGCACATTGCCTCAGAGAGCCTGGGATACTGCCATCTCCTACCATCCCAGAGTCCAGAGTCACCACTATGCAATGGACCATCATTAAAGCTTGATATTTGACCCCTGAGGGTCAGAGTCACTACAACCTGGCCCCCTGGGCCTAAGCTGCTTGGGTGTGCCTCACAGTCAGAGACCCTAGCTTTGTGAATAATCTACATCCATCATGCCTCAGAGAGTGAACCTGTGCCCCAGGTCCCAGGTGCCACAGAAGGTTTGCAAGACCTTGAGCCCAAAACCCAGGATCTACAGCCACTCTGAGCACCTACACCCTGGAACTCAGTCACACTGTGGCTGCTAGTGGACCATATCAATTTCAACATCAACTAAGCCTCCCCATTGTAGGGAAAACAAGAACAGGAAGACACCCAAAAGCCCTTGCCACTGAGCACAGTAACAGCACAAGCTGCCGCCACCACAGACTCTCGTGTTCTAGGCCACTGAAGCACCCACAATTGCTGCTGAGTTTGATTGCAGCTTAAGAAGTTACATAGAGACTCTACCACTACATCCACTCAGAATTAGAGCCCCCACAACCTGCACAACTGGCACCCTAAGACCCACCTGCAGGTGAAAGTCTTTCCCTATGAAAGCCACTTTGTAGATTTTAGAAGAGGTGACTGTCAACACAGGGACCCAAGAAACATGAAAAAGCAAGGAAACATGTCACCACCAAGGAAGACAATAATTCTCCAAAAACTGACTGCAAAGAGAAGGAAATTTACAAATTGCCTGAAAAGGAATCCAAAGTAGTGATCTTAAGGAAACTCAGTAAGATATAAGAGAATACATGACCAGCCAGTTGTTTCACTTGGTTAGAGCATGGTGCTGATAACACCAAGGTTGAGAGTTTGGCTCCCCATACTGGCCAGCCACCAAAGGAAAAAAAAAGGTATAAGAGAATACAAATAGACAATTCAACAAAATCAGGAAAATAACTCATGATCTGAATGAAATATTGAACAAAGAAATAGACATCATAAAAAAGAACCAAACAGAAATCTTGGAGCTGAAGAACTCAATTAATTAAATGAAAAATACAATAGAGAGTTTCAACAAGAAAGAAGAAGAAAAGAATCTGTGAACATGAAGATAGATGTTTTGAAATTGCCCTATCAATAGGGAAAAAAGAAAAAAGTAAAAGTAAAATAATTAAGGAAGCCTGAAAGACTTATTGGACACCATCAAGCAAACAAACATTCATACTATGGAAGTTCCAGAAGAAGAAGAGGCAGAGAAAGGGACAGAAAGTTTTTTTTTAATAAAATAATTCCTGAAAACTTCGCAAGTCTTGGGAAAAATATGGAATCCAGAGTCATGAAACTCAAAGGTCCCTAAACAGAGTCAACCAAAAGAGTTTCTTTCCAAGGCACATAATAATCAAACTGTCAAAAGTTAAATACAAAGAGAGAATTTAAATACAAAAGTTAAATACAAAGAGGATACAAAATCAAGCAGCAAGAGAAAAACATTAAGTCACATATAAGGGAATCTCCATTAGATTATCAGCAGATTTTTCAGCAGAAACCTAAAGGTCAGGAGAGAATGGGTTAGTATATTCTGAAAGAAAAAACTGCCAGCCAAAGATACTACACTCAGCAAAGCTGTCCTTTGTAGATGAATAAGAAACAGTCTTTCCCAGTCAAACAAACATTGAGAGAATTCAGCGCTACCAGACCTGCTTTACAAGAAATGCTAAAGGGAGTTCAAGCAGAAATAAAAGGATGCTAATTACTAACATGAAAATATATGAAAATATAAAATTCATGGATAAAGGTAAATATAAAGTCAAATTCAGAATACTCCAATACTATAATGATGGTCTGTAAATCATTATATCTGTAGTATAAAGTTTAAAAGTCAAAACATTCAAAAACAACTATCGCTACAATAAGTTGTTAAGGAATACACTATATAAAAAGACATAAATTGTGGCATCAAAAATATAAATTGTGGGAGAAAGGATAAAAACCTAAAGTTTTTTGTATGTGGCCAATTTTAGTTGTTATCAGTGTAAAATGATCTATTACAGCTATAAGATGTTTTATGTAAGCCTCATGGTAACCATGAAGCAAAAACTATAATGGGTATACAAATAATAGAGAGAAAGGAATCAAAACTTAGCACTATGGAAAATGACCAAACCACAAAGGTAAACAACAAGAGAGAAAGAAAGGAACAAATAATCTAAAAATGACCAGGAAACAATTAACAAAATGGCAGTAGTAAGTCCTGAGCTATAAATAATTACTTTGAATGTAAATGGAATAAATTCTCCAATTAAAAGACATAGAGTGGCTGAATGGATAAAAACACAAGATCCAACAATATGCTGCCTAATACAAGAGCACATATAGTCTGAAAGCAAGGAGATGGAAGAAGATATTCCATGCAAATGGTTACCAAAGGGTGGCTATACTTATAACAGATTAAAAAGACTTCAAATCAAAAACTGCCACAAGAGACAAAGAAGGTCATTGTTTAATGGTAAAGGGCTAAATTCATGAAGAGAACATAACAATTGTAAATAAATATGTACCGGACATTGGAGCACCTAAATATATTAAGCAAATATTAATGGACACCAAGGGAGAAATAGATAGCAATACAATATTAGTAGAAGACCTCGTACCCCACTTTCAACAATAGACAGATCAACCACACAGAAAAATAATAAGGAAATACTGGAATTGAACTGCACTTTAGACAAAATGAACCTAACAGATATATACAAATCTTTCCATCCAATGGCAGCAGAATACACATTCCTCTCTAGTGCACATGAAGCATTCTCCAAGATAGACCACATGTTACACCACAAAACAAGTCTTAACAAATTTAAGAAGATAAAAATTATATCAAGTATCATTGCTGACCACAATGTCATGAAACTAGAAATCAATAATAGGAGGAATTTTAGAAAATTCACAAATATGTGGGAATTAAACAACATGTTCCTGAACAGTCAATGGGTCAAAGAAGAAATCAAAAGAGAAATTTAAAAATACCTTGAGACAAGCAACAATGGAAATACAACATACCAAAACCTAAGGATACAGTAAAAGCAGTTAATCATAAGAGGGAAGTTTATAGCAACAAATGCACACATTAAGAAAAAAGAAAGATTTCAAATAAGTAGTTAAACACTATGCCTCAAGGAACTAGAAAAAAAGCAAATTAAAGCCAAAGTTAGCAGAAGGAAGAAAATAATAAAGATCCAAACAGAAATAAGTCAAATAGAGAATAGAAGAACTATAGGGAAAAAATCAATAAAACTAAGAGTTGGTTTTTGAAAATATACACAAAACTTGGCAAACCCTTAGCTGGACTAGCTAAGAAAAAAAGAGAGAACACTCAAATATGTAAAATCAGAAATGGAAGTGGAGACTACAATAGAAGCCTCAGAAACAAAATAGATCATAAGGGACTATTAAGAACAATTATTTGATAACCTAGAGGAAATGGACAAATTCCTAGAAAAACACACCCACTAAGATTAAATCAGGAAGTAATAAAAAGGCTGAACAAACCAATAATAAAGAGATTGAAGTAGTAATTAAAAACCACCCAACAAAGAAAAGCACAGGACCAGATGGCTTCACAGCTAAATTCTACCAAACCTTTGAAGAAAAATTAACACCAATACTTCTTAAACTCTTCCAAAAAATATAGCTGGAAGAAATACTTCCTAACACAGTTTATGAGGCCAGCATCTCCTTGATACCTAAGCCAGACAAAGACACCACAAGAAACTCACTGCAGGCCAATATCTCTGATAAACATTGATGCAAAAATCCTTGATAGAATATTAGCAAATTGAATTCAACAACACATCAAAAAGATTATACATCAAGATCAAGTGGGATTTGCCCCTGGCATGCAAGCCCGGTTTAACATACACAAATCAACCAAAGTGATACATCACATTAACAAACTGAAAGACAAAAACTACATGACCATCTCAATTGACACAAAAATCATTTGACAAAATTCAACATCCTTTCTTAATAAAATCTCTCAACAGTTTAGGTATGGAGGGAATTTTCCTCAACAAAACAAAGGCCATTTATGAAAAACCCGTAGCAAACTTATAACCAATGGAGAGAAACTGAAAGCTTTTTCTCTAAGATCTGGTACAAGGCAAGGATGCCCACTCTCACCACTTCTATTCAACACAGTACTGGAAGTACTAGCAAGAGCAATCAGATAAGAGAACAAAATTAATGTATCCAAATCAGAAAGAAAGAAGAAAAATTATCTCTATTTTCAGATGACATAATTCTATATGTAGCAAACCCCAGAGACTCCACCAAACACTGTTCAAACTAAGAAATAAACTCAGTAAAGTTGCAGGATACAAAATCAACATATGAAAATTCATGGCATTTCTATACACAAATAATGACCTAGCTGAAAAAAAAAAATCAAGAAAACAATCCCATCTATAGTAGCATCGACAACAGCAAAAAAAACTACTTAGGAATAAATTTAACCAAAGATGTGAACAACCTGTACAATGAAAACTATAAAACATTGATGAAAGAAACTGAAGAGGACAGAAAAAAATGGAAAGATATTCCATGTTCATGGAGTGGAAGAATCAATATCATTAAAATGTCTATACTACCCAAAGCAATATACAGATTCAATGTGATCCCTATCAA
Source organism: Galeopterus variegatus (assembly GCF_000696425.1). Lineage (NCBI taxonomy): Eukaryota > Metazoa > Chordata > Mammalia > Dermoptera > Cynocephalidae > Galeopterus > Galeopterus variegatus. The sequence goes on along the minus strand of NW_007726980.1, from coordinate 354,349 downwards.
AATCCCAATAGCACTGTTCACAGAAATAGAAAAAAACAATTCTAAAACTCATATGAAGCCATAAACAACCATGAACCACTAAAGCAATTCTGAGAAATAAAAACAAAGCTGGAGGTACCACATTTCCTAAATTAAAAAACCTACAGCAATCAAAACAGTATGGCACTGGCATAAAAAGGACACACAGAGGCTGCTGACACCCAGGACCTGAGTCAGCAGAGCTGTGCAGTTCCCAGCACCCTCCACACAGGACCCCAGGCCACCACCAGGCAAGTCCCTGCCCCTGAGAGAGGCCACAGCCACCACCGACCCCTGGGACCTGAGGCAGCAACAGGCACCTGAGCGTCAACAAAACTCCCTGATATTGCTCCAGACACCAGGGTGGAACAAGTAGACTATGATAGCCTTACCCACAGTGACTAAACATCAATGGAGAGATTGGAAAAGATGAGGTCAAACTGTCCCTGTTTGCAGATGACATGATCCTATATACAGAACAGACTAAAGACTCTACAAAAGAAACTCTTAGAATTAATAAGTGATTTCAGCAATGTTGCAGGATACAAAATCAACATGCAAAAATCAGTAGCATTTCTATCTTCCAACAATGAACTGGCAGAAAAAGAAGTCAAGAAAGCTAGCCTATTTACAATAGCCACCAAAAAATTAAATACCTAGGAATAAATTTGACCAAGGATGTGAAAAGTCTCTACAATGAGAAGTACAAACCACTGTTGAGAGAAATTAAAGAGGACACAAGAAGAAGGAAAAATATCTCATGCCCTTGAATTGGAAGAATTAACATAGTGAAAGTGTCCATACTACCCAAAGTGATCTACAGATTTAATGCAATCCCCATCAAAATTTCAATGACATTTTTCTCAGAATTGGAAAAAACATTCCTAACATTCATATGGAAGAACAAAAGACCACGAATAGCCAAAGTAATCCTGAGCAAAAAATAAATAAAGCTGGAGGCATAACACTACCTGACTTTAACCTATACTACAAAGCTATAGTAACCAAAACAGCATGGTACTGGCATAAAAACAGACACACAGACAAATGGAACAGAATAAAGAATCCAGAAATCACCCCATGCACCTACAGCCATCTGATCTTTGACAAGGCTCCAAGACCACACACTGGGGAAGAGACTGCCTCTTCAGTAAATGGTGCTGGGAAAATTGGACACTCATATGCAGGAGAATGAAACCAAACCCGTACCTCTCACCATATACCAAAATCAACTCAAAATGGATTAAAGAATTAAATACACACCCTGAAACAATAAAACTCCTTAAAGAAAACATAGGGGAAACTCCCCAGGAAGTAGGATTGGGTACAGACTTTATGAATATGACCCCTAAAGCACAGACAACTAAAGGAAAAATAAGCAAATGGGATTATATCAGACTAAAAAGCTTCTGCACAGCTTTTTAGAAATAATTAACAGAACAAAATGATATACAACACAGTGGGAGGAAATATTTGCAAAATATACATCTGGCAAAGGATTAATAATCAGAATATGCAAGGAACTCAAACAACTTAACAGCAAAAAAATAATCCAATTAAAAAATGGGCAAAGGAGCTGAATAGGCACTTCTCAAAGGAAGATATCTGAACAGCCAACAGACACATGAAAAAATGCTCAACATCACTCAGCATTTGGGAAATGCAATCAAAACCACTTTGAGGGCTGGCCCGGTGGTGCACTGGATAAGTGCGCCGCTTGGGAAGCGTGGCGGCGCTCCCGCCCGAGGGTTCGGATCCCACATACAGACCGGTTCCCGCTCACTGGCTGAGCGAGGCGCGGGAGCAACACCGAGGG
>NW_007726980.1:349115-351515 GCF_000696425.1 Galeopterus variegatus | reverse complement strand
AAAAAAAAAAAAAAAAAAAAAAAAAAAAAAAAAAAAAAAAAAACACTTTGAGATACCTCTCACTCCAGTTAGGAAGGCTAATACCCAAAAGACTGAGAATGACAAATACTGATGAGAATGCAGAGAAAAAGGAACCCTCCTTCATTGTTGGTGGGACTGCATAATGGTGCAGCCTCTATGGAAAATGATATGGAGGTTCCTCAAACAATTGCAGATAGATCTACCATATGACCCAGCTATCCCACTGCTGGGAATATACCCAGAGGAAGAAATCATCATGTTAAGGGGAAACCTCCTATATTCCCATGTTTATTGCAGTGCCATTTACAATAGCTAAGAGTTGGAACCAGCCTAAATGCCCATCATTGGATGAGTGGATAAGGAAAATGTGGTATATCTACACAATGGAATACTACTCTGCTATAAAAAAAAAAGTGAAATAATACCATTCACAGCAACATAGATGGACTTAGAGAAAATTATATTAAGTGAAATAAGTCAGGCACAGAAAGAGAAATACCGCATGTGCTCACTTATTTGTGGGAACTAACAAAAACAAATAAATAAGTATACAAACAAGCTGGGTCGGGGGGAAGAAGACACAACAATTGCAACAATTCCCTGATTTTGTTAAGACAAGTGAACAGATATCATGTTTATTTGGGAGAGGGGAGAGAGGGAAGGAGGAAAAGGAGGAATTAATAAAGGGACTCAAAAATCAACTATATTGTATATTGATAAACTAAGATTTTTTTAAAGTTAGATAAATTTCAACTATAACAATACATGGATCTGGACCTTTTTAAAGAAATGTGTATATCAACATTTCCAATATCATCCATGGCAAATAGCCTGTTAAGGTTTTCTACAAAAAAAACAAAAACAAAAACAAAAAACCCACAGACCCCTCAGAAATAAAACCAAGCATATATAGGGTCAACTAATTCTCAAAAAGGGCACCAAGAAGACAAAATGGGGAAAGGATAGTCTCCCCAATTAATGGTGCTCAGAAAATGGGATTTCCACATGCAAAAGAATGAAATTGGACCCTTATCTTATACCATACACACAAAACAACTCAAAATGGATAAAAGACCTAAAAGTAAGACCTGAAACTTTAAACTCCTAGTAGAAAATATAGGAGGAAAGCTCTTTGACATTGGCCATGGCAATGATTTCTTGGATATCACACCGAAAGCTCAGGCTACAAAAGCAAAAATAAATAAATGGCACTACATCAAACTAAAAAGTTTCTGTACAGCAAAAAAAACCCAACCAGCAAAATAAAAGGCAATCTACAGATTGGGAAAAAATTTGCAAACCATATTTTTGATGAGGAGTTAATATCCAAAATGTATAAAGAACTTATACAACTCAATAGCAAGAAAACATATAACTTAATTAAAAAATGGGCAAAGGACCCAAAAAGACATTTTTCCAAAGACAACAGAAAAATGGCCAACACATATATGAAAAGGTGATCAATGTCACTAATTATCACAAAAATGGAAATCAAAACCACTGTGAAATATCATTCACAGCCATTAGGATCGCTATTATCAAAAAGACAAGAAAGATGTTGGTCAAAGGTCAGAAAATTACAGTTACATTAGAAGAATAAGTTCACGAGCTCTCTTGTACATCATGGTAACTGTAGTTAATGATGATACACTGTATTCTCAAAATATTCTCAGGGTGGATGTTAAGTGTTCTTCCCACAAAAATGATTACTATGTGTTAATTAGCTAAATTTAATCATTCTACAATGTGTGTATATATATATATATACTTCAAAAATCATACAATTTTATCTGTTAATTTTAAAAGCAAATAAATTTAAAAACAAAAATAAGAGATAAGTATTGGCAAGGGTGTAGAGAAAAGGAACCCTTCTACACTTCTGGTAAGAATGTAGATTGTGCAGCTATCATGGAAAACAGTATGGAAGTTCCTAAAGAAATTTAAAATAGATTTACCATATGACCCAGCAATTCCTCTTCTGGGTATATACCCAGAGAAAATGAAATCACCACCTTGTAAAGATATCTGCACTCCCACGTTCGTTGTAGCATTATTCACAATAGCCATGCTAGGAAAACAATCTAGTGTCCATCAATGGACAAATGGATAAGACAGACCAACAAATAGGTGGGGCGTGTATGTATATATACATACACACAACATACACACAGTGGAATATTACTTAACCTTTAAAAAGGAAGAAATCCTACCATTTTCCACATCATGGATGGACCTAGGGAACATTATGCTAAATGAAATAAGCCAGAGACAAGAAGAAAAATATTGCACAATCTCACTTACGTGTGGAATCTTTTTTTAAAAAAAAGGTCGAAAATGAAGAGATAGAGAATGAAACAGTGTTTAGCAGAGGTGGGGTGT
>NW_007726980.1:346339-348456 GCF_000696425.1 Galeopterus variegatus | reverse complement strand
TATGTATCTCATAAAATCATGTTTTATACCCTAAATATACACAGTAAAGTTTATTTTTTAAGAAAAGAACTCAAACTCTTTAAGAACAATTTAGACAAAAGACTGAAGTAGTGAACTTAAAGATGAGTCAATAGAAAATGTCCAAATAAGATCATTTTAAATGGAAAATATACAAGAGAGGACAGAAGACTCAGAGTTATAGTGACAAGATTTAACATATATGAGGTCTCATGAAGAAAAGAATCATTTCTCTAAAAGTAATGGCTAAGAATTTTCCAGAACTGATAAAGAATATCAACTCACAGATTCAAGAAGATCTGTAAACCTCAAGCAGTATAAGTATAAATAAAATCATGCTTAGTGCATCACAGGAAACATACTGAAAACCAAGGGGGGAAAAGTCTTAAAAGCATTCAAACATGCAACACCAAAACTTACCTCTGACTTCCCACAGAGATGCTGGAAGCCACAGACAATGGAATGCTAGCTATAAAAGGATAAAATGAAGTAATTGCCAACCTAGAAATGCATCCATACCAAAACTAGCTCCCAAATATGAAGGCAATAAAAGACATTTTCAGACAAACAAAAACGGAATTTGTTACCACTAGACTGCCTTGAAAGAAATATGAAAGGTATTTATTTAGTCAAAAGAAAAATGTTTCCAGGTAGAAATACAAAAAATGTAAGAAGGAAAGCAGATCAACAAAAAAAGTTGAAATGTGGGAAAATGTAAATGAATATTGATTTTACAAAATAATATAATATTAACATATGAGGAACTAAGATATATATAAAAATGCATGAAGACAACAACACATAGGTTGGGAGGGAGTAAATGAAGAGAAAATATTCTAAGGTCTAGCATTATTATGGAAGTGGTGAGAGTGATAGCTTGTATGAGACTAAGTCAAGGATGCACATTTTCCAGAGTAACCACTAAAAGAACAGGAAAAGAATGTACTACCATCAAGTTAGTACAGGAGAAAAAATGAAATAATCAAGATATTTGCATATTGGCATGAAAAGAGAGACAAGGGAACATAATACAGGGAGGTCAAATAGAAAACAAATACGGCAAATGGTAGCTATAAACCCAAATATCACAGTAATTGCATTCAATGTAAATGGACAAGGTGGGGGAGGGAGTTTGGGGATAATTGGGTGGGGGACACCGAGTACAAATGCAATGTGTGGTAATGGGTATACAGCCAGTAGGAATCTGGCCCCCACATCATGGGGATGAGGGGTGACAATCAGCTTTGTGTCTCATGAATATTCATAGCCAATAAAAAATGCAAAAAAACAAAACAAAATAAAATAAAAATAAATGTAAATGGACAAAAAAATAAATATTGATAAAATGTCAATGTAAATCTACCTAGATTATACAAATGAATTTTGAAAACCCAACCATGTGCTGCTTACAAGAGGAACTCTTTAAATCTAAGGACCCACACAGGATAAGTGTCAAAGAGTTGGACAGATACCCAAGTGAAGACTGGTGTGCCTATCCTAACAGCGGGGAAAGTAGTCTTTAAGCAAAAACATTGTTAAGATTTAGAGGGTTATTTTATAATCATAAAGGGGTCAATTCATCAGAAAACTATCACAATTCTAAATCTGCTTGCATGCAATTAGATAGTCTAAAATATTTAAAGCAAAAATCAACAGAACTAGGAGTAACAACAAATCCACATACTCATAGTGGGAGAGTTTAGAACATCTCTCTCAATATGTGATAAAACCAGTAAGGAAAGAGAAGGAACAACATAACCAACAAATGGACTAATTGGTAAATATCGAGCACCACAAGATTCCTTTTATGTAATGTTCAAAAATAGGCAAAATGATGTTATTAAAAATCATGACAGTCACGACTTTTCAGGGGGAAAGAAGCACAGTTGTTGGAAATGGGCACAAGGAAGAGTTCCTGGGGTACAGATAATGTTCTAAAATGGTCTGTTTCTTCAGATATGATGTGGGGGGGAAGGGAGAGGGGAGAGGATGTGTAAAGGGGCATGAAAATCAACCACAATGCATACTGAGGAGTAAAATAAAATTTAAAAAAATAATAATAATAAAGAAACAACACCATGTCCCCCCCCCAAAAAAAA
>NW_007726980.1:339082-345680 GCF_000696425.1 Galeopterus variegatus | reverse complement strand
AAAAAAAATAAAATAAAATAAAATAAACCTCATGGAATGACAAAATAAATAAATAAATAAATAATGTTCTATTTCTTGACCTGGTGGTGAGTTCACTTATAGATAATTCATTGAACTGTTACAATTCAATAAAAAGTTCATTAAATATATCTGCATAGTTAGAATACTATGTATAGCAATAAAAAATAATTTATCCACATATATCAAAATGGGTAAATCTTGAAAATTGTGTTGAATGAAAACAGCACATTGCAAGAGGTTAAAATTTTGTACATTATAAAAAATGCTCTATGTTTTTAATGGAGATACATCTACATAGTAGAAGTATACCAGGAAGTGCACGTGCCAATTTCAGGAAAGTGGTTATCAATGGAGAAGCAGGGCAGGGAGGAGCACAAAAGAGGCCTCGACTCTATCTGAAAACTTTTATTTTTATTTCTTAAAACATTCTTAAGTAAATATGGCAAAATGTCAACTTTTCTTAAATTTGGCTGGAGGATATATGGATGTTTATTATATTTGCTGTAATTTTCTACATAAAATATTTCACAATTTTTTGTTTTAAAAATTTTAAGTACACTCTCATGTCTCAAATATTCTAAATAGCAATGTTTAATGACTGCAGTTTTTTCCTATGATAAATATAGCTATGATAAACATGTTTGTCTTAAATACTTGTGGTATCTCTAATTTCTTTGGAGACACTCCTAGATGTTGGATTCTTAAGTCAAAAGTTAGGAGCATTTTTAAGCCCTTGAATAGATATTGACAGTCATCATAACACTGTTACCCATTAACCGTTACAAAAGAGTGGAAACCAAAAAAGTCCTCCCTATCTGGCCCAAGCGTATAGTCAGAGATTCGGTCTCAATTGGACTCACCTGCCCACTCTAGCCTGTCCTCTGCCCAAACCCTTTTAGCTAATTTTCATAGTCTGAATCCACGATGAATGTTCTCCTGCTGGGTCTAGAAGGAGCAAATAAGGAAGGGCAGCTAAGCTAATCTCCAAAGTGTGCAACTTGCGTGTAGATAGTGAGCCTGGGAATGAGGGAAGAGATGCTACAGTGGCTGTCCCTAACTTCAGTGTGAGAGACAGTACGGTTTGTGACCCTGACTATCCAAGGACGTCATTTCAGGTAGACTTCTACTCCTCATATGGTTTTCTGTACATGGGAGATTCGTGAAGTCTGTGGCTCAGCTTCCTTCCACCCTGTCATTTTAGTAGATTACAGGCAAACCTGCTGCTTCTCAGCAGAGGAATACTAGTTTTCCTTCCCTGAATGCAGTTGAAAGGAAACTGGGGATTTCTGGCCACAAGTCCCTCCCTCTACTCCCCAGATTACTAGTTTCTTATTTAAAACCCCCTAAAAGCTGGACACTAGAGGTTCTTTGAGCCACTCTGTTCCTGCCACTGCCACAGCAACCCCATGCCCCAACCTTAAAAGCTGCGCACTAGTTAAAAGTGTTGCTCATCAGCATCTGTGTCCTGTGGGCCCAGGGACAGTTACAGAGACCATAACCCTAGGTGGAAAACACGTTGGTGAGCTGTGCTCAGGCCTGCTCCATAATGAAGCAGCAGAAGTATAGTAGGGGGACCCAGTGAGCCCCTTTAGTTAACTTAGACTAAGTTGGAGTAAAAGGTACAGGGTGGGACAGGACAGGAAGGTGGGAGCCTTCGGCTCCAGCTGGGACCAAGCCCATTTCCTCAAAAGAACAGCTGACAACTCTCAACTTGACATGGACTTGTATCTTCATTTAAAAGGGCCCCCACCCCCAACGGCCACCCCTCCCCTCCCCCACCTGCACCAATGGCTCCATGCCAGGTCTATCAGATGGGAGCCTTCACATTCTCCCTGCCTCGTGTGACAGAGAAGCCTCTCAGTGTCATCATGACTAATCCCTGCCCTCCAGACTAGATAGGAGTGATACTACATGCCACGTAGGGGCAGAGCAGGTCATGTCTGACTTTGCTCCAACCTCCTTCAGCACAGCAGAAGAAATGAAATAAACCTGGGAGCCTTATGGCTGATTGATTTTACACAAGGCTGGACAGGTCAGATGAGAAGTGTAATGAAATTATAGCTGTTTCTGAGCTGGACATAGGTGCCTACTGGAATGCACTTGAGTAAACTGCTAAGTCTTTCATTGTGCAGTGTCAGAGGGCTCCACAAAGGTGAGTCCCCAAAGGCTTCTCTGACTCTCTCCTGCCGCACATGACAGTATTTCTACACACAGTTTACACAACCAGCAGTGCTGCATGTGGCCACAAGGTGCGGCACCGCATGCTCAGACACACTTCCTGACGTCCTCATGGCTGAAAGCCAAACCTAATGGTCTGAATCCTGCCCTCCAAGATGGATACACACTTGTAAAATCCTGCAATGGCTCCCGCTGCCTGTGTTATGAAATCCAAACTCCTTAGTGTGACATGCAAGTCCTGCCATGATCTGGCCCCTGCCTGTAATTCTGGCCTCCCAACCCACTGCGTGCCTCCTCTCACCCTATGCCCCAGGAACATTTGTCTCTCCACAGTTTTCCTAATATGCCTTGCACCTGCATGCCTCCAGATGTGCCGAGATTAAAAGGCACTTGCTCCATAGAACACCCATTCCCTAATTTAGAATGCATCGGACCTTCCTCTGAGCCCCCATTTGCACCCAATTCAGCCTGATTCATTCTGTTCAGTATTTTTCACGTGTTTATTCATTTGACAGGCATGTATTAAAACATCCACTACGTGCCAGGCACTGTGCTCAGCATTGGGAATATGTACATGGTCCTGGCTTTGAGGACCTCGCAGTCTAGAGGGGGAGACAGACATGCAAATAGCTACGATGCAATAGAACACAGAAAGTCAGATAATGCCCCTCCTCTGCCAAAATCCTCCCGTGGTTCCCAGCCTCCCTCAGAGTAAAAGCCAGGGTCATAACTGTGTCCTACACGACCCTACACAGCCTGGCTCTGGTTACTTCTCTGCACTCTTCTCCTGTCACTCCTCTGCCTCACTCCAGTGACCTCTGACCTCCTCACTGCTCCTCTAACATCCAGCATGGTGTTGCCCCAGGGTGTTTGCACTGGCTGTTCCCACCTCCCTGAGGTATTTGAGTGGCTTGTCCCCTTACTTCTTTCCAGTCTTTTGTTGATGTCGCCTGCTCAATTAGGCCTTTACTGATCACCCATCTTCCTGATACTTCCCATCCCCTCCCTAAGCACGTATTGACTCTGTGTATTCACTTACGTATCGTTCACTGTCTGCTCCTCCAGTGGATTGCAAGCTCCATGTCAGAAGGAAGGCGTGTTTATCTGTCTGGAACAGAATCTGCCGAATAGCTAAACCGCAGAATGAGCGCGTGCCATAGGAGATGCAAGCAAGGGCAGAGAAAGGAACGGCTCCGCTGGGTCTCCCCAGAGCCTGGAGAGCTCACGTAACTGAGAAACACAGACCCACGGAAATGGCCCATAATCACTGGTTTCTCCTGCTAGTATAATTGGCAAAATTCTAAATAGGCTATGTGGCCCGCTCCATGTCTGTTCATTCAGTCCAAAATACATAAGAAACATCTGCTCTGTGCCAAGAACAGTGGACTCCGGGGGCTCCGTGGTGAACAAGACAGCCCATTCCCTGTCCTTGTGTAGTTTATAATCTCATAAACAACAAAGTGAATGAACAGCATCATTATAAATTGTAGCAAGTGCTAGAGAACCCTTGCTCCAGCCAGATCCCCGTGCGACCAAGAGGCAATTTTGCTTGGTGGGCAGAAGTACAAGCCCAGAAGTCCTCCCACCAGTCCCGCTGCTTCTCAGCTGTGTGACTTGCCCCCTCTGAGCTTTGGTTTCGTCTGGTGCAAAATAGGAATTGTAATAGTACCTGATTATTTGGGTTACTGTAAGGATTGGATAGGTAATCCATAAACAGCCTGGCACAGTAAAATGTCATTCAATTGTCACTGTTATTAGGGGAGGAAGAGCTCAGTTGAGAGGTACAGCATAGCCCAAAGCCATGCATCAGCTCATGACAGGTAAGCAGATGTTTCCTAATTGGCCTGAATTGTGCAATCAATCAAGGTCAGGGAGAGAAAAAAGGGGCCCGAACTTTTCACTGCCTATGCCACAGTCTAATCAGCATAGCCTACTCCTTCCCTCAGTTGTGTTGCAATTATTCTCTTGTGCAGAATAAGATCCAGGCTCAGTCTGGATCCCATAGCTACGTGTCCATTATTCGGTGTGTGAGCAGCAAGCAGAAAGATCACAGGCCTACTGCAGCTGGAGCTGCCATTAGTGCCCTCGGGCACCGTGTCCTGGCTTCCCGGCATCCTCCCCTCTTCTTCCCTCTGGCTCCCTCCCCCATGCCCACAAGTCCAAACGTCTCTGGACACTGGGCAGCCTTGGAGGAGACTCAAGCCTTTGAACTGAGCTGAGCCAGTAACTAGCTTTAGGCCTCTAATGGCTGGCAGCAGCTGCAGCCACCGCAGCTACACCAATTACTCCTGAGTGTGTGACAGGGCGTGTTTCTGGGTCCCTTCCAGAATCCCCTCAACGCACATCGACAAGCCCTGCCCTGCGCTTCATTTGCTCCCCATACTTTCCCTCCTTTTTGTTTGGAGGTCCTTCCTTCCCCAACAGCCTCTCAAGCAGCCACATCATCTTCCATGTCCCAAGAGCAGTAGATGAGCAGCCTCACTCTAGTGCGTGACCTCGTGTCGTGGTGTTATATTCTACTTCCCTCCCCTCCTGACAGTGGCCTCCTTCAGGGCAGACACTGTGTTCTTTTTTGCTTTGGGACTCCCTGTGCCCAGGGTGGGGTCTGGCCCACAGCAGAAGGGTAATAAATGTCTATGAAGGGTGAACAAACCACTGAAGGGAGGAAGGCAGGAGTGAGCCAACACCTCCCCAAGGACAAACCCAGACGGGTAGACAGGAAGAGTAGCAGCAGGACCAGGGCTGGGCGAGCGCCACCTGACCCCGGCAGAACCTTAGTGATTTGGTGGCATAACAAGCACGGAATCCGTAGGTCCAGCCCCACATCTGCCAGTCACCAGCTGTGCCCCTGGGCAGTCCACTTACCACTGTGGGGCTCAGTCTCTTCATCTGCAGAAGAAGGGAGTCGAGCTAGGTAATTTCTTCTAGTTTTATCATGTTATCATTTTTGAATCCAATTCTTAACTGGCAAATTTGATACTAATGGAAAAATATATGCCCCACCCCCATCTCAGGTCCTCCCAAGAGATCAAGTCAAAGCAGAACTGCACAGTCTAGGGTCTACTGGACAAAGCATAATTTATTCACCACGTTTCAGATAATAGTCAGAGAAGGGTAAATTAAGAGGCGTCAGGCTTCAGGGGAAAAAAAAGTGCTTAGGGAATAAGGGACTATGAAGGAATAGACTTGAGAGATGAAATAAATTGTGTCTTACATGATCTTAAATATCACTTTTTCTCTTGTCTTGCCTGAAGCAAAAGAGATGAGAAACTCTACCTCCAGATAATCTAGTGTAGTAAACAGTAAGACTACAGGCTTTAGAGACAGCCAGGCGTGGGTTGAAAGACTAGCTCTCTCCCTTACTTGCTGTGCGACCTTGAGCAACTTTCTTTATTTCTCCAAGACTCGCTTCCTCATTTTAAATATATAGGTAATAACAGTATCTACCTCACAGGGTTATTGTGAGAGTTTAAAAAGAAAATGCACAATTATCATTGATGGATGCTAAAAGCCACCATCTGACGATAGACAGATGGCAGATATTCACACGACTTCAGTGACGCTCCCCAGATTACTTGCTACTTACGAAGGAAAATGGTGCCTCTACAATGTAGAAATCTGACGAACACTACTGCTATGGGTCAAATGTGTCCCCCAAAAGTTCGTGTGATTGGAACTTGATTCCCGTCGTGACAGTGTGAAGAGGGTGGGAAGTACAATTATGGTATTTGAAAGGTGGGGCCTTTGAAATGTGATTGGATCATGGGGACTGTGCCCTCGTGCATGGGTTGATCCATTCGTGGAGTGATGGGTGGATGGTTCCATGGGCTGTCATGGGCATGGGCTGGTTGCTTAACAGGGAGAGCACATGAAAGATGTCTTGCCATTCTCGCCATGTGATTGCCTACGTCACCCCAGGACTCTGCACAGAGCCTCCACCCAGAAGAAGCCCCTCAACAGATGTGCCCCGGACCTTGGACTCCCCAACCTCCAAAAATGTCAGAAACGAATTTAATTTCTTTATAAATTACCCAGTTTCAGGTATTCCATTATAAGCAACAGAAAATGGACTAATACAACTATCTTAGTCAAATGATGGTAGCATCATCAGGGACAGGACGAGCTGGCTTTTTATGCCCCTGATGTGATCAACTGAGAAGGTCACAACATCACTTATGTGATATTCTTGCCAACATTTTAATGTGAATCTTTCTGTGAGAAAAGATCACGCAAACCAAATTGAGGGCATTGGACAATACAACTCACTTGGACTCTTCAAAACTGTCAATGTCATGAAAGGAAAAAAAAAAAAAGATGAGAAACTATTCTAATTTCAAATTAAAGGAGACTAAGGAAATACGAAAAGTAAGTTAATGTGTGATCCTTGATTAGATCCTGG
>NW_007726980.1:335365-338082 GCF_000696425.1 Galeopterus variegatus | reverse complement strand
CATTCTGGGCTTCAGTGCCTTCATCCATAAAGTAATGTTCACGATTCCAAGGTCCCTTCCAGTCTAAGATTGTTTGCTGTTAGAACAAGATCCCAGAGAGAAAAAGAAGTTAACCTGGTTAAGACCAAGCATCCTCTCTGTATTAGTCCGTTTTTGTGTTGCTTATAACAAAATACACAGAACTGGGTAGTTATAAAGAAAAATGACATTTATTGCTTACAGTTTCTGAGGCTGGAAAGTCCAAAGTCCATCTGGTGATGGTGACAACAGTGACCCAGGAGTCTCACTTTGCAAAATGGTAAAGCAGAGACTGCAGAGAGAGAGGGACAGACTCTCCTCTTCTTTTAAAGTCCTCAGAACCACGCCCCTGACCACCATTTTTAACCCCTTCACTACTGCAGGGTCCTACAACCCAATCACCTCTTTAAGGCCCCACCTTTCAGTTACCGTAATAGGATTTCCCACCCTCTTAACAGTCACAGTGGGGGCTAAGTTTCTAACATATAAAACTTGGAGGGACACAATTCAAGCTTCAGGGAGTTTTGAGGGGACATAATTCAATCCACTGCACTCTCCCACTGCAGTCTTTCTCTCACCATATGGCCAAAGTTGGTGGGAAGTCTGGGCCCATGTCGCTACCTCAGAGGTACCTGACAGCAGAAAAAGTAAGTCCCTGGATTGCGAGGCTCTGGGAGGGAATGTTGGGAGCCCCCTGGATCCAATCAGGTTTCTGGCTCCGTTTAAGGATGTTTCTTCCCCTTCAGGGGCTGACACTTTTGGTGGTCTACTCATCAGCCATTTCCTCCTCCTTCAAGATATTACAAGGGCCCGTCCCCTGGGGGTGAGTCATGGTTGGTGTAAACCAACGGCTCTCAATAGGAAGCAGTGTTGCCCCTTAGTGGAGGTTTGAAAGAAGTTGTCACAGTGACTGGAAGGCTCCACTGGCACCTAGTAAGTGAGGGCCAGGCCTGCTCCATGTCCTGCAGTGAGAGGACAGTCCTGTACAGCAACAAATTGTCACTCAAAAGGCCAAAAGCAGCTCTATTGAGAAGTAGTGGATTAAACTATTCATGGGAATTCTATTCCCCGTCCCATTCCCTTTGCCCAATTGTTGTAGGCTTGTACATGGGACTATTTTGGCCAATAAGACATAAAAGCCTGTTGGGTTTCTGAGAAAGATTTTCCTCATAATAACAAAAGGAGCACGTCCCCTGCGTCCTGCCTGCTTGTGAGACCTGGAGCCTCAGCAGCCCACTTGCAGCCATGAGGGGAAAGACCAGAGAATGACAGAGAACACCCAGAGCTCCAACACTACTGAGTTGCTGAATTAACCAACCTTGGAACTGCCAACCTCCAGAGATGTCTTATTCAGGGGAAAAAGTAAATTTCTCTTTAATTTAATCACATTTTAATCTGTTATTTGCAGCCCAAAGCATCCTGAATAATACATTGTTGGGTCTAAAGAAGGCTAATTTTTTTTTTAAATCACATAGTCATATCCATTGATGCAGAAAAGCATTAGACAAAATTTAACACCTATTTATGATTTTTTTTAAAGAAGCTCTCAGAAAAAATAAGAACAGAGAGGAACTTCCTCAATCTAATAAAGAGCATCTATAAAAATATTTATAGCTAAGAATGCTTCTTCCTTGAGATCAGGAACAAAGACATCTTCTCTCACCACTCTTATTCACCATAGTACTGCAAGTTCTGTTCAATGCAATAAGACAAGAATAGGAAATAAAAGCCATGTGGATTGGAAAGAAGGGAATGTAACTCTCCCTCCCTATTTGCATATGACATAATTGTATCTGCAGAAAATTCCAAAGAATCTACAAAAAATTTCTAGAACTAATGAGTGAGTTCGGCAGTGCTGCAGGATACAAAATAAAGGCACAAGTCAATTATATGTTTATATACTAGCAATGAACACACAAACACCAAAATTAAAAATAAAATGCCATATACAATCACTCAAAAAAAAAAAAAAGAGGAAACGTGTGGGCATAAATCTAACAAAATATGTCCATTCAGGCTGCTATAACGAAGTACCTTAGACTAGGTAGCTTTAAAGCAGCAGAAATTTATTTCTCACAGTTCTGGAGGCTGGGAAGACCAAGATCAAGGCACCAGCAGGTTCAGTGTCTGTTGAGGGCCCACTCTCTGCTTTNAGGAGATACGGGCTGGAATACTTAGGAATGAAGTGTCGTGATGTCTGCATGTAACTCTCAGATGGTTCAAACATGTGTATATAGAGAGAGAGACATGAAGCAAAAATGTGAAACTAGGGTAAAATAGACTAGGTGTAAGAAATGGAGCGATCAGTTTGGTGAAACTGGATGTTTCACTATATATTCTTGCAACTTTTTCATTCTTGCAAGTTTTAAATGTTTCCAAACTCGAGACTTGGGGAGGGTCATGCGTGTGAAGCTCCTGGCACACGATAAGGGCTCAGTAGATAGTAAATACAATTTGCTCAAGATGGTGCTATCTTGATTTGATTAAAGCTATTAAAATCTATGCCTATTTTGTCCCCACATCTCAGTTGCTGACTTGCTGTGTGAGGCGGCTCAAGCCACTAGCCCATTCTGGGGGTCAATTTTCCCATCCATAAAGCAGGAGGGACACCGGAACCATGTGTGGACTCCCGAAGAGAAAAGGGACACACAGAGGATGATGAAGATGGTGGTGGATTGAATTATGTCCCCCAAACTCAC
>NW_007726980.1:310020-333062 GCF_000696425.1 Galeopterus variegatus | reverse complement strand
AGAAAAACTGATAAACTGGACTTCATCAAAATTTTATTTTATTTTATTTTATTTATTTATTTTCCTTTTTGTCTTTTATCGTGTCCGGCAACGGACCGCAACCCTCAGTGTCACGCCTGTACCGGACCGGGACCGGCAACAGGATCGCAACCCTCGGTGCTGCGCCCGCCCCTCGCTCAGCCAGTGAGCGGGAACCGGTCTGTATGTGGGATCCGAACCCTCGGCGGGAGCGCCGCCGCGCTCCCAAGTGGCGCACTGTAGCAGTGCACCACCGGGCCGGCCCCTTCATCAAAATTTTAAAATTTTGCTCCGTGAAGGACTCTTTTAAAAGGATGGAAAAACATCCCACAAACAGGGAGAAAATATTTGTAAATGACATATCTAACAAAGGACTAGTATCTAGAATATGTAAGAACTATTAAAACTCAACAGTAAAAAAGCACTCAATTAGAAAATGGGCAAAAGGTATGAACAAATATTTTGTCAAAGAGGATATACAGATGGCAAACAACATGAAAAGGTGCTTAACATCCCTAGCAATTGGGAGATGGAAATTTAAACCATTAAGATATTGCACACACTTGTGTGCATGACTGCAGTGAAAGGGAGAGACAACAATGCAGGTGAGCAGGAGAGGAGCCGGACCTCTCACCACCACTGGGCAACGTGAGGTGCTGCCGTCACTCTGGAAAGCAGTTTGGCAGTTTCTTAAAAATGTAAATGTGCAACTACCATGTGACCCAGAAGTTGCACTACTAGACATTCATCCCGAGAAATGAAAACTGATGTACACAACTGTTCACAACAGCTTTATTCGTAAAAACCGAAAATTGGAAACAATCCTGATGTCCTTCGGTGAGTGGGTGGATAAACAAACTGTGTCTGTTCATAGCACGGACACTGCTCAGCAGTAAAGAGGAAGGAACTATTGATACAGGCAGCGGCTTGGAAGTTCTCCAGAGAATCACGCTGAGTGAAACAGAAAAGGCCAGTCCCAGAAGTTCACATACTGTATGTATGATGCTGTTTCTACAGCTTTCTTAAAATGACAATGTTGTAGAAATGGAGAATTATAGAAATAGATTGGTGGTTGCTAAGGTTAAAGAAGGGGGTTGGTAGGAAGGCGGGAGGTGGTGGCTATGAAAGGGGAACATTAAGAATCCTTGTGATGGGATATTCTGTGTCCTGAATGTGTCTTCATCATATCTTGTTGTGTATTATACTACAGTTTTGTGAAATGTTACCATTGATGGAAACTGGGTAAACGGTACATAGAATCTCTCTGAATTATTTCTTAACACTGCATGTGAATCTAAAATTAGAAGTTTAGTTGAAAAAAAAAATTGCCCCAGTATAAAATCAACAAGTCTGTTGAGCCGTGAAACCCCTAACAGTATGGTATGGATTTAGAGACCAGAATAAGCCCTGCAGGTAAATAGAAGGAAAAAGCCAACAGCCCCACATGGGCATCGAGGTAAATGTACACTGAATTTGACTTGCAGAAAGAAGAAAGAAAAAAAAAATTATCATACAAGCTTATTTACAAAGGAAACCTCTTTCAGCTTGAAAGCATCTGAAGCCAGAGGCTTCATTCAGCCTGGCGCACGTTCAAACGCAAGTCCCACCTCTCCCTGGTGCAGAGATGGCCTCCCCAGCACACACAGAGCAGCTTGATCCGCTCAACCCGGGCCAGCAGCGCACATGTGTTTGCAATCTGAAGGCTTCCTGTGAGGTGCACAGACCCTCAATAACATTTCTTACGGGAACTTTTCGGTTTTGGATGCCAGGCCCAGCTGGAGTTGGGCTGAAGTTGTACATAAACAAGGGTTCTCA
The DNA here is from genome assembly GCF_000696425.1 of Galeopterus variegatus. Classification (NCBI taxonomy): domain Eukaryota; kingdom Metazoa; phylum Chordata; class Mammalia; order Dermoptera; family Cynocephalidae; genus Galeopterus; species Galeopterus variegatus. The sequence continues at coordinate 331,229 of NW_007726980.1, read as the reverse complement.
AGGTCAGCTCCCCAGCCAGCAGGCTGGACTGTGTGGACCTTGGGTGTGGGGGTGGGGGCACTGCTCTCAATGGGTTTTCTCAGAAAAAGATTGTTTGCATGTGTTTCCCTTGCCCTTGTATCAGAGAAGAAAAGCCCCCAGGACGTTTCCCTTTCCCACTCCTGCCTGTGGGAGGCAGAGGAGATGGCACAGGGCCCTCGCCCCACCCTCCACCCCCAGTTCTCCTGGTGCAGCCTGGAGAGGAAGGCCAGCACGCCTAGTCCCACAGGGAGCAAAGCCAGGCCTCCCCTCCCAACCCACCCCCCACCCCCCCATTTACACAAGTCACTCCCACAGCAACAGTTCTCTTCCTAATGGGCTGCTTTGACGTTGCAAGTGACTCTGCAAACCACGCACTAGAAAGTAGCGTTCTGAGGTATCAGTTTCACCAGTGTCCCATAAATTCTGCCCCTACTGTTCTCACCTTTATCAGAGAAGCCCATTTATTTAACGTTAACATCCTCTTAACAGTTTCATCTCCTCCTGTTCCTTCAGGAAACAAAAATCAGAGTCAGAAGGCATCACTCCCTTAAATGAGGGACCCGAACCCTGCCTGTCTGTGACCTTTGACCTAGAGTCCTAAGCCTTCTCCCTTCCCTTGGTGTCCAGGAGGCCATCCTCAAAGGCCAGGTTCACAGGCAAAGGAAAGTTGACTAACTGGCAAGGGGCACTTCTAACTTACCTGTGGCCTCACCAGCCCCACTAAGTGGAAGCCTGTAGGCTTATAGGAAATCAGCAGCCAGCCAGGGAGAGAATGAATGTGCACTTCTTCCTCATGTAGGTGGATCTTTCTCATTTCCTGTGCTTTTGTTCAGCAGGGGGTGAGGAAGGGCAGAGACAAGACAAAAACAAAAAACAGGACAAGAAAGCAAACTGCCTAAATGATTAAGAAACCTTGTTCCAGAATGGTTGCTGAACTCAGAGGTCCTGTCTCCCAGCTGCCAGATCATATCTCCTGTCCTGGAGAGTTACAGGGTGGTGTGCTCCTGAGCACGGGCACGGGGGCAACAGTGTGGCTTTAGATTGCTCACCACTCCTCACAGCCATGCTGGGGAGGTCACGCAGAAGGCAGGAAAAGCAACAGAGCAGATGTGGTTTGGGGTCAAGAGCACTGGACTTGGACACCCCCAGGGTGGGCTCAGTTCTTATTTCTGACCTGTGTGATTATATGCTAGCGCAAGTCCATAGTCCTTCTGTGCCTCAGTTTCCTCATTAGTAAAATAAAAAAATCAGCACCCATCTCAGGAAGTGACTGTGAGGAGTCGGTGTTAGGAATGCGTTTTGCTGCAGGTAACAGAAAGCCAAAAACTACACACCTAAAAGAATTAAGAGCTTGTGGTGCTCACCTAAGAAGTAGAGAGACAGCTATTCCAAGGCTCAGACCTCTGTTCAGATCTCATTGGTTCTAAAGCCCATGTTTTTTTGTTTGTTCGTTTTTAACATTCTAACATCTTGGGAATTTAGAAGTGTCTTACAATGTCGGGTTGTAGTTTAATTAGCAGCATTTTATCTTTCCTAATGGTATTTAAATAATGGTGTGTCTTACAATGTTTATCATGTTTCCACCTAAAGATGATATGTTATCGGGGCTAGACTCTGTCATTTATCTTCTCCATCTTTAGCCTGATGGATGCCTTGCCTCGTGATTGCAAGACAGCTGCTACACCTCCGAGCATTGCATGCACATTCCAGGCAGGAGGAAGAGAGAAGTGGGAGGGACACAAAGGCTTTTCTCTTCCTGACACTCTGTCTTTTTAGTTAGGAAGAGATGCTTTCTCCACTGGAATCACCTAGCCCCCTGCAGAGTGCTGGGAGTTGAGTGTTTAGACTTCCTGGCTCTATAAACAAGGCAGGCAAGGGAGGAGGAAGGTGGTGGGGTGCTGAGCGAGCCAGCCGTTGTTAACAAAAGGACTGCGGGATCCACCAAAGAGAAAAAGAGAGACTTTATTTTCCAGGAAAGAAGCAATCTGCAGATTGGGGAAGAAGGTATGTGCTCCCCCAGGGAGAGGCCGGTGGGAGTTGATGCCTGGTGGGATCAGTTTTACATACATATTCAGCTTGAAGGAATGCTATGAATATTTATGAGGGAAGTCTTATGCCTGCACAGTGAGCAAACATACATGTAACCGATGTCCCATGTTCATTTGAGGTGGAGATTTAGTGCTAAAAAAGGGTGGAATTTGGCTCCTGTCATCAAGAGGTCACCACAGGGCACAGAGGTGAGTTACTGCACAGGCTCTGTAGACTGGCCAAAACTGGTTTAGAGGTGGCAGTCGTTATCAGAAGAAAGTCTGTGAAGCTGATTCTGTCCATCCAGAGCCAAAGTGGGCCCCCAAGAATGAGAGGGGGGGGCAGTGGCTGGTGCCAGGTGGACTTGAAGGTCAATGTAGAATTCCCAGCTGTTGGTGACTTGGTCCTTATCCACCATGATTTCTCCTTGATTACAGGAAAGAGAAGTCTCACGTCAGTTAATAGCATGGGAATACGTGCCTAACCCCTCATCCTACTGTGGGGGATTGGTTCTATTTGTTACTTTTAGGGTGTCTCTTTGTTGTCACAGAGAGCGTGTCTTCCTCTATCTGTTGGGGTATGTTCTAACGTTACTGTGTCTGCCAAAGTATTTAAAATAACTAGCACAGTTATTTAAAATAACTGGCGTGTAGCAGAGACTCAACAGAGAGCAGTCTTGTACCTCCACGCACAAACAAAACTTCAAGCAGTTTGTTGTGGAGATCAGGTAAGCCAGCCCACCAAACAAACTTATTTCTTGGAACACTACAATCGACGTTCTCTAGAAATGCAAATGAGATTTCCCCAGGAAGGAGTGCTAAACACACTACTATCCTTTCCAGTTCTGCAGAGCCGTTTCCATAGGCTTAAGTGCAAAATAAATGAACTGTGTTGCTTGTCTCACAGATGAGTTTTTTTGGCTTTCTTCCACCAAACTAAGCCCATCTCCCCCTTCAGCTCTGCGGTGGTCACAGCCTTGCAGCCTCTACTGGCCTCAATGGGGACAACCTACAGGCTGGCATTCATGACCCAACCCTTGGGCCATTGCTGTGGGCACAACTGAGCTTTCTAAGGTAGTGAGCGGGAAGGGAGCTGACATCTATTCAGTCTCATATACGAGTATATTAACTCATGTAACCTGTGAGCAGGTGTAAGCTTTCCCATTTGACAAAACTACACGTCAGAGAAATTAGGAAAATGTTTGGGATTCTCCAGTGGGTAAGGGAGCTGAGGCACAAACCCAGGTCTGTCTGGTGCCAGTACCCTTCCTAGTACATCTCATTGCCTCCAGAAGTCTTGCCTTCTGTTTCACTCTCTCCACCAGCATCAGGATCGCTTGGAAAGGTTGCCCGGTGACGATGGAAAGTGGAGGGGCTGCAGTTGGTCCTTGGGGGAGAGCTGGCCTCTCACTGTGTAGTTGAAGGGTGGTGCGCTGGAGTCACAAAGTCTCCCAGGATCTGACCTCAGAGACCGCCCAGTCCAGTCCCCTCCCAGCACAGATGAGGAAACGGGGACCCTGTGAAAGACGCTCATGGCAGCAACGAGAAAACGGGCTAGGACGCAGACCTCTTGACGTCCGAGCCATTACTCTTTCCAGAACAATAGGCTCCTGTGGGTTTTCAGGTTTTCAGGTGGACCCTCCCGTCCCTCCGTAAGACAGGCTGGGAAGCCACCACACCAAGTCGCTGTGGATTTTGATCCATTCATTTAACAAATATTTCTAGAGCACTTACCATGGGGCTGGCACAGGTACAAGCAGTGCAAGTGCAGCAACACCCCCACGGGTAATGTCCCAGCTCTCGTGGGGCTTAGAGGCTAGTGGAGCAGAGAGATAATAAGCAAAGAAATGTGCAGAAACGAGACCACATCTGATATCAGACAGGGAGGAGCTCTGTGAAGAGAACAGACAGAGAGATGCTGTGCAGAGGAGTAGAGGGTACTTAGAATCAGGGTCAAGGAAGAGCTCTCCTAATAGGTGACATCTGAGACCTGAATGATGAGGAGAGACAGTCAGTGACGGCCAGTCGATGGTAGAAAACCAGGCCGGAAGACAGGTGCAGGCAGAGGACACGACAGGTGCAAAGCCCGCGAGTCGGGCGTGAGCTCGGCTGAAGGAGGCAGAGAAAAGAGGCTCGTGGGGCCTGAGTTCGGTGAGCGAGGGGAGAGGTGAGACAAGCGGCCGGGCAGGAGACGCGGCCACAGGCAGATCCTCCAGGGCCTGGGGGCCAGGTCTCGGTGCAAGGAGAGGTCATGCAGGGTCTCAAGCAGGAAAGGGCCATGCTCTCACTTGAGCTTCAGAAAGATCATTCTGGATGCTGCGGAAAGAACAGAAAGGGGACAGGAGTGAAAGCAGCGAGGTGAGTTGTCAGGCGACACACGGTTCTGAAGATCCTGTCCCATCACGCAGCTCCCCAGGACTCATGAGCTGGGCACTGCCTCCCCAGGGGCGCCCTTCGCCTGTGTGACAGTCCCAACAGCACCGTCTGAAGCAGGTGCAGCAGCCTGCTGGTTCTGGGCCTTCATGATTCTCAAAGACATTTACAACCTTTGTACACTCATGTCAAAGGAGAAAAAAAACACCTTTAACATCATTTTTCTACACAAAAATGAGACAGGCTACAAATCACTATACTATATCCAAGACTTAATTATTAATTATGCAATGAAGTAAATATGCAAAATAATAAACTCTAAAATATTTTTTTATTTTTAATTAACTCGTGTCCATTGGAAAATATACTAATTCTTTGATTACCTGCCCCAGCTCTAGAAAAAGAATCATGGATGATCAAAAATAATTACTTATATAATTTATATTTGGTTTAAACTTGCACCTAATGATGAGCATTCACAGAGACAAATTATTTTGGTTCATATCCTTGTCCAAACTGAACCATGAGTGTTAAAAAAAACTTCATTCATTCTCTCATCAAATATTTGTTTGTTTGTTTGTTTGTTTTGTCTTTTGTCTTTTTCCGTGTCCGGCAATGGATCGCAACCCTCAGTGTTGCCCCCGTACCGGACCGGGGACCGGCAACGGGATCGCAACCCTCGGCGTTGCCCCCGCGCCTCGCTCAGCCAGTGAGCGGGAGGGAACCGGTCTGTATGTGGGATCCGAACCCTCGGACGGGAGCGCCGCCGCGCTTCCCAAGCAGTGCATTTATCCAGTGCGCCACCGGGCCGGCCCCTCATCAAATATTTGTTGAACGCCTACTATATGCCAGGCACTGCTGTGTACTTGGACAAGTGAACAGTCAGTGGGCTTCCTGCCTTCATGGACTTTAAGGCCTAGTGGCCTGAACGCACATTAAATAAAAAAGAACACACAAGGAAATAGGCAATTAAAAATTGTAATAAGTGCTGTCATGGAAAAGAACAGAGAAATATGAAGTGGGGCTCTCATTTAGATCATGAGGGTCAGGGCAGGCCTCCCTGATGAAGTCTTTAAATGGCCAAGGGCCACCACGGCTATTTACACACTCCCAGTGCTCCCCCACCTCATTCTCCTCTCCTGTGGCTCTTTAAACACAAACTCACCCAGGGACTCACTCTCTTACCCCTTCTACCCTCCCTCCCAACCCATCCCTACTGTCTGTGACCCCATGGACAAGCAGATGACCCTGACAGCTAGAGTCAAGGAAGAGACGGGAGCCAGGGAAGCCCTAGGCCCCAGACAGAGCAGCAGAAAATCCAGGGTCCCACTCCTTCTATGACCTTTGGAATTGCTTCCTCTCTCCAGAAGTCTCAGTGTCTCCTGTCTATCAAGTGGGAAGCACACAGTCCCTGGAGTCCCCAGATGAGCCCCAGAGATTGGCTCTGCTGCCCAGGTGTCCCTGGAGGGTCCCACAGCAGCCTGGGAGCAGAGTGGCAGATAGCATGATAGAAAATCCCCAACCCCCACGGAACCGCCTACAGGCTCCAAGCCTGGGTCAGTGTCAGATCTCATGCCCAGGCTTCCAAAAAGACTTCTTTGCAAAGCCTGCCTGCGGGCCCCAAGGCTTCTTCAGTAACACACACCTGACACAAGATGCAGAGCGTGGTGGGAATTCTGTGGCTGAATGAAGTGTGTGGGTTTGGCTTCTGGAGGCTGCACTGGACACACAGCCAGAGGTGAGTAGTCACTCACGCCTCACTGCAGTCCCCTCTCTTGGTTACCCTCCCTCGCCCCCAGCCTCTGTCCCCTGACAGCATGACTGAAAGTGCTCTTCATTAACACAAAACCCAGCAGTGTCATCACCATGTCTCCAGCCAGAGGCCCAGTGGGTCTGGGCACTGCTGGGAGGGAGACAACGCTTGTTTCCATTCCCTGTGCCCACCTCTCCCGGGGCCAGACTCTGCCAGATCTCAGAGTAGGACTGGGGAATGGCACGAGGGCACCTCATGGGGCAGGTGGGGAAGGGAAACCGTGGTGGGGCTGAAAAAAAGGCACAAAGGCACTCACACGATCACAGGGGGGAGGTGGGCTCAGCCTGGGTTCCAGCTGCGCTCTTGCCAACAACCACTTGTGTGACAACACTTTCCTCCCTAGATCTCCTGACTGTGAATAAGATTAGACGAGGTGACCTCCAAGTCATGTCCAGCTCTAAGATTTCCAAACTCTCAGTCAGTGCCAGTTTCTAAAGCTGGGCTCATCACGTGTGTGCTATGTAGGAAAGGGGGCATGAAGGGAGACTGGGGGCTCCTCTTTGCTAAGAAAGAAGCCACACGGGTGCAGCAGTCCCAGCCTTTTCAATGACAGCACACATGATGAACGATGACTGGGAGCTCTGCATACTTCCAGGGATTTTTGTGGACTTTAGGACCCAGGGCTATACATGATTCTTGTGGGCTGGGGACTGGAGGATGGGGGGAGCTGTAACTTACCACACCACACTAGTGTATCTCATACCACACTTAAGATCCCCTGCACCAGCAGACCGAATTGGACAATTTATGTTAACAGCATTATAGACGAAGCCCAGGCTCACTGCACACTATCAACAGAGCCTCTTGACTGTTTTAAGGTCTGTTATTGTTCCCCACTGTACTAAATGCTAGGAAGTGAAGATGAACAGAATCCAGTCCTTACTCTCCAGCAGCTCCCAGGAGTCCAGATGATACCTTTTGTACAAATTAGGACAAGGTGCCCCTTCTGGGTAGATGCAGTCCAGTGGGCATACGAACTGGTGAGCAGATGACAACTGACCGTTGTCCTCTTCTGCCCCTTCACCTGAGCACCCAGGTGCAGTCAACAATCTGTCAACCAATCCTGGTGGTCATAGTGGACTGCCAAATTTCAGTCAATGTCTAAAATACATTTTTATTCTAACAGAGTATGTGTGTTAGCAATGTCTGTCAAATGAGTCACATGACAGTGGAGAGCAGGGTGATGTGGCTGCGAGAGGAGTGAGAAATGTAAAATCTGGCAACCTTAGTGTTTATTAGAACATAAGAAAATGTGTCATGTGAGATATTCAAGAGCACATATTCAGAACAGGAAGCCGGTACTAAAGGGAGACTGAGTGATAGTGTGGCACCAGCGAATGCTCTTCCAGTCACTGTGAGACCCAGTTATATTGCAGCAGTAACTGCACTGTAATTGTCCCTGACTTGTGTGATGCGTTTTTAGTATTTTAATGCCTTCAAGTGTGCATCCCCCCAAAAAAAATCAGTAAGCACAAAAAAAGATTGAGAACCACCAGTCTGGTGGAAAAAAAGCGTATAAAAAATAATTTCTGCTCCATGATTAAGTTCTTATTGGAGATATGAGATCAATGAGAGCAGGTCACTTAGCTCTACCTAGAGAGGCCAAGGAGGGCTTCCTACAGGAGGCGAAAACTGAAGCAAATTTTGAAGACTGAGTAGGAGTTAACCATGTAGACAGGGCGGAAAGTGTGTTTCAAGCAATGGGAACCACTTGGGGAAATCTGTGAAAAAATAACAAATTTTATGTACTGAATTACAAGCTGTGAAATGGCCTGGAGAGGCCAGTGTGAGTAAAAGAGTATCAAGAGGTGAAGCTGAAACCAGCTCCCAAAAGAATGCTAATGAATGTGGCTCCATCATAGCCCTTCCTCCAAATTCAAACTGCCTTCCCACCACCAGCCCTGAAGAAAAGGTAAGAATTTTCCAAAGACACTCACGATGGAGCTCTCTTTGGGCTCAGCAAAATACTATAAATCTTCATCTCTTAATTTGGATGGAAAATGCATAAGACTAGCTAAGTATTGTGCAGAAATACCGAGGACAAGGCTGGGCTGAGTAGAAATCTATATTCAGGATTAGCTACCTAGTTCGTGTGACCCAGTGCAAAAAAAATATGGGGCTTCTTGCTCAAAAATTACGAAGAATTTCAAGACAGCAACATCAGAGCATTAAATGAAGAACTGGGCCTATCTAAGTACAGGGCCTTGTGTGACTTCGCAGGGTGAACACCCAGGAAGCCAGCCTTGTATGAAAAATGTTATGAGTAAGGTGACTGGTTATGAGATAAATATACAAAAACTGACATGTGGCGATAGGTCAGGATGTCAGACTGCATCCCAGCTTCTACTCACCTACTCAAAGTCCCATGAAATAACAGAAATTATATTTTGAAAAAGGAATAAATTTGTAATGTTGCCAGAAATCAAGACAGGAGACTACCTACAGACTAGAAATATTGAGACTGATTTTTTTTAAAGGAGATAGAATTGGATTGATAAAGAAACAAGAACAAAAAAACCAAAAAACAAGAAACCTCAAGCCAAAAATGAGTAGGATAAATTGCACAAGGTAAGGATAGTTCCAGAGCACCCCAAGTTCCGAGTGATAAAATCCATGTGGAGAAGAGGGTCTGGGACCTCAGTGTTGTCAGATGAATAGTTCAGAACATCTGGGGCAGTCAGGCCTGACCCCTCTCAGTCCTCCATCAACACAGAGCAATTTGTAGATAGGGCATTTCCTCCCAGGCTAACGCTGTTACCACTTCTCTCTGAAAGGGCAGTTCTCACTCAACAAATCTTGTGAGCTGGGCCACTGGGCAGAGTAGGACCTCAGGAACCTGGGCTCCCAAGACGAATGGAGAGTCCTTACCATCAGGGTTAAGCTACCCACAGACCCCTCCCCGCAGTCCCTGGGGAGGGTGACAGTGAGGGGAACAGACAACAGAGATTTCCATCTGAGCTGTGAAAAGCATTTGTGGTTAGATATCACAGCCTGTGTAACAGGTAGTTTTTACATTTTTGAGATCTTTCTATGGTCAGGTAATTGATCGATTTATAAATGTTGCCTGACTGAAAGAATGTAAAATCTCTGAGAAGAAAATGTTTCTTTTATGTGATTATTCGTCCATATTTGTTACTTGTATTAATTTAAATCCTCTTCTGTACTGTCCAATAAAAATGTAATGTGAACCTCATGGTATTTTAAATTTTCTAGTAGCCACTTTAAAATAAGTAAAAGGAACGTGGCGAGATTCATTTTAATAGATTTTATTTAACTCATAGGTAAAATATGATCTTTTCAACATGTAATCAATATTTTTAAATATGATTAAGATGTTTTACATTATTTTTTCATACCAAGTCTTTGAAATCCAAAGTACGTTTTACATTTACAGCACATCTCAGTTTGGACTAGCCATGTTTGAAGTGCTCGATAACCAGGGGCTGTTGGCCGTACGATGTGGCTAGTGGCTGTTACCTTAAGCAAGTGCACTTCTAAGTCCTTGGTTACTCTTGTGTGCTGCACTGTTATGTTTGCTTTACACATTGTGAAGCTCTGTGAAAAGGTTCAGAGATGGACAAGAACAAACCAAAAAAATTCTTCTTGCACCATTAATTCTTTTGGCTTTGAATTCATTTATCTTGCATTAATATTGGCACACCTGCTTCTTGGTGTTAGCATGTCCTTGGCAATATATCTTTTCCATTCCTTTATTTTGCAGCTTTCTGTATCTTTTTTTTTAGGTGTGCACTTTTTAAACAATAAAAAACTGAATTGTGTTTTGTTACACGATCATAGAGTTGCTATCTTTTAATGGAAATATTAACCAAATCATATTAATTCTAAGCGCTGGTATGTTTGGACTTACAGGATTTTGTTCGTATACTTGTACTTTCTATTTGCTGTGCTTTCTGGTTGTTTCTTTTTTTTTCCCATTCCTTACTTTTGTTGGATTAATCAAGGTTTTGTTTTGTTGGATTAATCGAGTGTTTCCTTTTCTTTTCTTTCAGCAGTTTAACATTTATATATCCTGTTTCTATTCTTCTGATAGTTTCCTTTAATTATCTTTCAGCAGAAGAAAACAAATAGTCTTATTTCCAGTGATGTGTGGTTATCAGTAGACTACTTTATCTTGTTCTTTTTTTGTTATTGTTACCTTTAATTTTAACAAGTTACACAGATATTTTCTCCCTGTGAAAAAACTAAAATATTATAGATTTTATCAAATTCCTCTTCAACTGCATCCCTAATTCCAGTCCTTTCTCAAGAGGTAATGGTTATATTTAAGTTTAAAACATAGTCTTCCAACTTTACATATATATATACACACACACACGTGTATGTATATGTGCATATATGTACACATACACACATACATACGTATGTGTGTGTGTCTAAATATGTGCGTATGTCTAAACACCAAAACAAATATTTTCTATGACTTCATTTTTAGGCATATATCATGAAGAAATAGTTGAATAAGTAGGAAAATATAATGTAAAAGAATGTTTCATAACCACATTGTAAATATTTTTATTGAAGACATTATAAATATTCATTAATAGGGGATTGGTTACATAAATTGTGGTACATCCATACATTACATCAAAAATAATGTAATATATTCACAAGCTCATTAACATAAAAAGATGTCTAGAATATATTCTCAAATGAAATAAATCAGGTTAGAAACACACACATACAATTCAAAGGGTATTCACCAACATAATACAAAGATTATCTCTAATGGCTAAGATTTCAGGTTATTTTAACTTTCTTCTTTAATATTTTATAATGATCAAATTTTTTTGTTGCTATCCAGATAGCTGGTTTATTTATTTATAATTGAAAAATAATTGATTAAACACATTTGTGGGGTGATAATCAAATTTTTTTCAGTGAGTATATCTGAATGTTATACTTTTGAAAATATTAAAAAGAAAAAAACCTTATTTTCTTACCCCAAAAATCCTAAATAAAATCACAAGTAGCATAGATGCTCCAGGAGAATTCACGATGTTTTATCCAAAGGCTTCTCTTCCTCCCTGGCATGTGAACTTGGACCTGGAGAACCTGTACCCCAGTTACAGAAGCAGGCTTTAGAAAACTGCCTAGAGATGATGAGAAAGGACTAGCAGTGTTTGCTACACGTACCAAAAAATTCCAGCTGTAAATATTTGTGTCAGTTTGTGTGTTATTTACATATTTGCTCAGCTGTTTGTACTTACTATGTTTTCTGTATTCTTGATGTGTTTTTCTATGTTTTGCCTTAAATAATGTTCTCCTGGGAAAGAGCCAGGCTGTAAAGTCCTTCATGTCGACTGCCAAGGGAGCATGAACATGTGGGCGATGCTTTTGACACTGCTAATGAAGATCAATAATTATTTCAAGAGCTAATTAGTGCCACTAATGCTCTTGGTGTCATTGGCGGTATGCCTCAGAACACTTGGAAAACTCCTGCTTCTGGTGTGAATCTCTCTCGAGGGAATTATAGCTGAGACTGTGAGATCGAATTCCACAATCATTTTTTTACTCATTAAGTAACAGGTATTATTGCAAAAATGAGCAGTGTCGGACACCAAGCTCATAGTCAAGTGCAGGTTGAATTAAAGCTAATTTTAAAAGGTCAATATTTAACATCTGTTCATTCCCCAGTCCTTCTGGAAGAGAGAAGGATGCTGACCAGAGCCTTTTTGGCTCTACTTTTTACATGGATTAAGGAACCAAGGCCAGTTTCCACTCTCTAAGAAGATAGAAAGAATCTGGAGAGTTTCTCCCCATTTTGAAGATGGGGAACAGGCTGAGTCAGACATGCTGTCTCTTAATGTGTGTGCAGAGGGCAATGTCTTCTACCTGGGTGTTTCTACCTGTGAGAACATAGCTGTCGTTCCTGGGAATGGCTCAACTGACAGTCTATATACCAAGAGTACGTGTTAGGGCCACATCAGCATGGCAGCTTAACCAAGCAGGGATGTCAGGGAGGCAGAAGTAGAGGTTGTCAAGGGAAACTTCATTTCCTTGCAGCACTCCTAGGTGAGGACTGGAAATTGTTTTGAAGGACAGGCTTAAGCTCAGGAGGTAGAGAAATCCAAGTTGTACAGTTCCTGACCTGTGAGGGTTTATGGTACAACCTGAATGTAAGCTAATGTGACATATATCCTGGGAATGCCAACAGTCACAGATCATACTGTACTCTTCAGTGTCTCCTCTGTGTGTGTGTGTGCGCGTGTGTGCACGAAACCATTCACAAAACAAAAACAAAAACACCATGGTATTTTCTGTGACTCCATTTCTGGGAATGGATATAGATACTGTTGCTGGAAGAAAGGACCTCAGGCCCTGTGCTGGCGTGGAGGGGATATCACGAGGTCCACCCTGCACCTCCAAGTAACAAGAGCAGTTGGCATTTTAGGTGAAAGGAAGGTAGTTTAAGTATTATTACTATTTTCGCATCTCTAAAGGCGTCTGTCTCTAAGACTGCCACCTCTCCCGCACCCCAGGATGGACCTCTCCCTCGGAGGTAAAGGCAGACAAGTGGTGCTGGGTGTGGACCGGTGGCAGGAGCCAGGGACAGAAGATTAGCCACAGGCTTGGATGAGGGAACAAGTCTGCAACGCTGGCGTTAAAACCTCTCCTTCAGAGGACCTCGCCGGCCCCTCCAAATAGTATTTTCCCCAAATAAGAGACTACTCTGGCGATTTTGCAGATACAGGAAATGAGGCCGAGACCTAGCAGCCAATCCACGTGCTTGTGAGGCAGCTGGTGCCCAGCGCTCCGGGGAAACTTCCAGAATGGGAGCTCCTGCCAGCAAGAGCCCTTGGCAGCTCTCAGCGCAGTCCCTGGAGCAGCGGACTTGAGGGAGAAACCACGTGCCTCAGACGAACACACAGTAACGCTCGAAAAGGAACAACGTGGAACGCCCGGCTCCTCTCATCGACCTCAGCACCTCTCCGGGCCACGCCACACTCCCACTAACCTTTCCAGAGAGTTCCGGATTCTCGATCTTCTCCCAACGCTTTTCAGGTGTGTTTTGTGAGACAAGATGGAACAGATTCGGATCTGGTTAGTGCTGCAGCACTGGGAGCCATTCCTTCCTAGACAGTAAAGGACAGAACAAAGGCCCAAATGTGCAAGTCTAGGAATCAACATTCTAGATCTGTGTGGTCTGTGTGACACGGTAGCCACCAGCCACATGTGGCTACTGAGCACTGGAGGTGTGCTAAGTGCAACGGAAGGACTGAATTTTTTTTTCTTTAACTTCTCAATGCATATTGTAGTTGATTTTCGTGACCCTTTACACGTTCCTCTTTCCCCTCTTCCTCTCTCCCCTCCCCCCATCATATCTGTTCACTTATCTTAAACAGTTCAAGGAATTGTTGTGATTTTTGTGTCTTCTTCCCCCCACCCCCGTTTGTTTGTGTGTTTATTTATTTATTTTTAGCTCCCACAAATAAGTGTGAACATGTGATATTTCTCATTCTGTGCCTGGCTTGTTTCACTTAATATAATTCTGTCTAGGTCCATCCATGTCGTTGCAAATGGCAATATTTCATTCTGTATTATAACAGAGTAGTACTCCATTGTGTAGATATACCACATTTTCCACATCCACTCATCTGATGATGGACATTTGGGCGGGTTCCAACTCTTGGCTATTGTAAAGAGTGCTGCCATAAACAATGGAGAACAGGTATACCTTGGGCATGATGATTTCCATTACTCTGGGTATATTCCCAGCAGTGGGATAGCTGGGTCACATGGTAGATCTATCTGTAATTGTTTGAGGAACCTCCATTTTCAGTAAAGGCTGAACTATTTTGCAGTCCCACCAACAATGTATGAGAGTTCCTCTTTCTCCGCAACCTCGCCAGCATTTATCATTCTCAGTCTTTTGGATTTTAGCCATCCTAACTGGGGTGAGATGGTATCTCAGTGTGGTTTTGATTTGCATTTCCCGGATGCTGAGTGCTGTTGAGCATTTTTTCATGTGTCTGTTGGCCATTTGTATATCTTCCTTTGAGAAATGCCTATTCAGCTCCTTTGCCCATTTTTTAATTGAGTTATTTGGTTTTTTGCTGTTGTCCTACTTTGTTGGCTTCTACAGAGGGTGCTAGCAGGCTTCTCGTTGTTTGAGTGCCTTGTATATTCTGGATATTAGTCCTTTGTCAGATGCATATTTTGGAAATATTTTCTCCCACTCTGTTGGTTGTCTTTTCACTCTGTTGATTGTTTCTTTTGCTATGCAGAAGCTTTTTAGTTTGATATAATCTCATGTTTATTTTTCCTTTAGTTGCCTGTGCTTTTGGGGTCATATTCATGAAGTCTGAACCCACTCCTACTTCCTGGAGTGTGTCCCCTATGTTTTCTTTAAGGAGTTCTATTGTTTCAGAATGTATATTTAATTCTTTAATCCATTTTGAGTTGATTTCACTATATGGTGAGAGGTACACGTCTAGTTTCATTCTTCTACATATGAATATCCAGTATTCCCAGCACCATTTGCTGAAGAGGCAGTATCTTCCCCAGTGTGTAGACTCAGTGCCTTTGCAAAGATCGGATGGCTGTAGGTGTATGGGTTGATTCTGGGTTCTCTATTCTATTCCATTGATCCGTGTGTCTGTTTTTTTGCCAGTGCCATGCTGTTTTGGTTATTATAGCTTTGTAATATAGTTCAAAGTCAGATAGAGTTATGCCAACAGCTTTATTTATTTATTTGTTTATTTTGCTCAGGATGATTTGGCTATGCATGGCCTTTTGCTATTCCATATAAATGTCTGCATAGTTTGTTCCATTTCTGAGAAAAATGTCATTGGAATTTTGATGGGGATAGCACTGAATCTGTAGATCACTGGGTAATGTGGACATTTTCACAATGTTAATTCTTCCAACCCAAGAGCATGGGATCTCTTTCCATCTTCTTATGTCCTGTTTAATTTCTCTCAATGGTGGTTTGTAGTTCTCTTTGTAGAGATTTTTCACATCCTTTGTTAACTTTATTCCTAAGTATTTTATTTTTTTGGTGGCTANTTCAGCTCCTTTGCCCATTTTTTAATTGAGTTATTTGGTTTTTTGCTGTAAAGTTGTTTGAGTGCCTTGTATATTCTGGATATTAGTCCTTTGTCAGATGCATATTTTGGAAATATTTTCTCCCACTCTGTTGGTTGTCTTTTCACTCTGTTGATTGTTTCTTTTGCTATGCAGAAGCTTTTTAGTTTGATATAATCTCATGTTTATTTTTCCTTTAGTTGCCTGTGCTTTTGGGGTCATATTCATGAAGTCTGAACCCACTCCTACTTCCTGGAGTGTGTCCCCTATGTTTTCTTTAAGGAGTTCTATTGTTTCAGAATGTATATTTAATTCTTTAATCCATTTTGAGTTGATTTCACTATATGGTGAGAGGTACACGTCTAGTTTCATTCTTCTACATATGAATATCCAGTATTCCCAGCACCATTTGCTGAAGAGGCAGTATCTTCCCCAGTGTGTAGACTCAGTGCCTTTGCAAAGATCGGATGGCTGTAGGTGTATGGGTTGATTCTGGGTTCTCTATTCTATTCCATTGATCCGTGTGTCTGTTTTTTTGCCAGTGCCATGCTGTTTTGGTTATTATAGCTTTGTAATATAGTTCAAAGTCAGATAGAGTTATGCCAACAGCTTTATTTATTTATTTGTTTATTTTGCTCAGGATGATTTGGCTATGCATGGCCTTTTGCTATTCCATATAAATGTCTGCATAGTTTGTTCCATTTCTGAGAAAAATGTCATTGGAATTTTGATGGGGATAGCACTGAATCTGTAGATCACTGGGTAATGTGGACATTTTCACAATGTTAATTCTTCCAACCCAAGAGCATGGGATCTCTTTCCATCTTCTTATGTCCTGTTTAATTTCTCTCAATGGTGGTTTGTAGTTCTCTTTGTAGAGATTTTTCACATCCTTTGTTAACTTTATTCCTAAGTATTTTATTTTTTTGGTGGCTATTGTAAATGGGCAGGCTTTCTTGATTTCTTTTTCTGCATGTTCACTATTGGAGTATAGAAATGCTACTGATTTTTGTGTGTTGATTTTGTATCCTGCTACTGTGCTGAAATCATTTATCAACTTCAGGAGGTTTTTTGTAGAGGCTTTAGGCTGTTCGATATATAGGATCATGTCATCTGCAAACAGGGACAGTTTGACTTCACCTTTTCCAATCTAAATGCCCTTTATTTCCTTCTCTTCTCTGATTGCTCTGGCTAGTACCTCCAACACTATGTTGAATAGGAGTGGTGAGAGTGGGCATCCTTGTCTAGTTCCTTTTCTTAAGGGAAAAGCTTTCAGCTTTTCCCCATTCAGGATGATATTGGCAGTGGGCTTATCATATATGGCTTTAATTGTGTTGAGATACTTTCCATCTATACCTAATATGTAGAGAGTCTTTATGATGAATGAATGTTGAATTTTGTCAAATACTTTTTCAGCATCTATAGAGATGATCATATGGTCTTTTGTCTTTGCTTTTATTGATGTGGCATATCACATTTATTGATTTGCATGTGTTGAACCAACCTTGCATCCCTGGGATGAATCCCACTTGATCATGATGGATAATTTTGTGTATGTGTTGCTGTATTCTGTTAGCTATTATTTTATTGAGGATTTTTGTATCTATATTCATCAAGAATATTGGCTTGTAGTTTTCTATTATTGATGTATCTTTGTCTGGTTTTGGTATCGGGGTGATGTTTGCCTCATAAACTGAGTTTGGGAGAATGTTCTCTGTTTCAATCTTTTGGAATAGTTTATTGAGAATTGGTATCAGTTCCTCTTTGAAGGTTTGGTGGAACTCTGCAGTAAACCCATCCAGTCCTGGGCTTTTCTTTGTTGGGAGCCTTCTGATAACAGCTTCAATCTCTCTTGTTGTTATTGGTCTCTCCAGATTTTTTATATCTTCTTGGCTCAATTTTGGTAGTTTGTATGTGTCCAGAAATTTATCCATTTCCTCCAGATTTTCAAATTTGTTGGCATATAGTTGTTTATAGTAGTCTCTAATGATTCCTTGTATTTCTGAGGTATCAGTTTTAATATCACCTTTTTCATTTCTAATTTTGTTATTTGGGTCTTCTCTCTTCTTTCTTAGTTAGCCTTGCTAAAGGTTTGTCAATTTTATTTATCTTTTCAAAAAACCAACTTTTTATTTCATTGGTCTTTGGTATCATTTTTCAGGTTTCTATTTCATTTAATTCTGCTCTGATCTTAATTATTTCTTTCCATTACTAACTTTGGGTTTGGATTGTTCTTGTTTTTCTAGATCTTTAAGGTGAAGTGTTAGGTTGTTTATTTGCCATCTTTCTATTCTTCTGAAGTAAGCATTTAATGTGATAAATTTCCCCCTTAGTACTGCTTTTGCAGTATCCCACAGGTTTTGGTATGATGTGTCATTATTTTCATTAGTTTCAAGAAATTTTTTTATTTCCTATTTAATTTTTTCTTGGACCCAAATGTCATTAAGTAGAATGTTGTTTAATTTCCATGTGTTTGTATAGTTTCTAGAGTTTCGTTTGTTATTCATTTCTAATTTTAATCCATTGTGATCTGAAAAAATACATGGGATAATTCAAATTTTTTTGAATTTGTTGAGACTTGCTTTGTGACCTAACATGTGGTCTATCCTGGAGAATGTTCCATGAGCTAATGAGATGAATGAATATTCTGAGTTGTTGGATGGAATGTTCTGTAGATATCTGCCAAGTCCAATTGGTTTAAAGTGGTGTTTAGATCTTGTGTTTCTGTATTGATTTTTTGCCTAGATGATCTGTCCAATGTTGAGAGTGGGGTGTTCAGGTCTCCCACTATTATGGTGTGTCTATCTCATTCTTTAGATCTAATAATGTTTGCTTTATAATTCTGGCTGCTCCAACATTGGGTGCATATATGTTTATGATTGTTATGTTGTCTTGATGGATGGATCCTTTTATCATTATAGTGGCTTTCTTTATCTCTTTTTATGGTTTTTGCTTTAAAGTCTGTTTTATCTGATATAAGAATAGCTACTCCAGCTCTTTCATTTCTACTTGCATGATATATCTTTTTCCATCCTTTCACTCTTAGTCTATGTGTGTCTTTACAGGTCAAGTGAGTCTCTTGGAGACAGCATATTGTTGGGTCCATCTTTTTAATCAAGTCAGTCAATCAGTCTGTGTCTGTTGAGTGGTGAATTTAGAATTATGTTTGAAAGGTGTTGATTTACTCCTAGCATTTTATTGATTTTAGTTTAGATGTCTTAAGTATCTTTTGGTTCTTTCTTTCTGATTTCTGTTTGTCTTCTGTATTTGTTGGTTTCTTGGGGTGGTAGATAAACTATTTTTTTTTCTTTATTGTAAGCATTTTGGTTTTACTGGTACATTTTGTCCTTCTTGAGTATTCATGGCAGTGATGGTTGTTTTTCAGATATCAAACCCAGTACTTCCTCAAGAGTTTCTTGTAAGGCTGGTTGTGCGGTAGTGAATTACCACAGTTTTTGTTTGTCTGAGAAATATACTATTTGTCCTTCATTTCGGAAGGATAGCTTTGCTGGGTAAAGTATTCTTGGCTGGCAATTTTTGTCCTTTAGAATTTTGAATATATCATCCCATTCTTTTCTGGCTTTTAGGGTTTCTGATGAAAAGTCTGATGTTAGTCTGATTGGGGCTCCCTTATAGGTAACTTGCCGCTTCTATCTTGCAGCTTTTAAGATTCTCTCTTTGTCTTTGAGTTTTGCCAGTTTGACTATAATATGTCTTGGAGAGGACCTTTTTGGGTTGAATATGTTTGGGGATCTGTGGGCCTCCTGAATCTGAAGATCTGTGACTTTCCCTATACCTGGGAAGTTTTCTGCTATTATTTCATTGAATATGTTTTCAATGCCATTTCCTTTTTCCTCCCTTTCTGGAATACCCATGATTTGGATATTTGACCGCTTAAGGTTGTCTGTTATCTCTCTTAGTTTTTCTTCAGTTTTTTAAATTCTTTTTTCTTTTTCCTGGTCTCCTTGTGTTAATTCAAACAGCCTGACTTCAAGGTCAGAAATTCTGTCTTCTGCTTGTTCTAGCCTGCTGGTTAGACTCTCTGTTGTGTTTTTTATTTCATTGAATGAATTCTTCAGTTCCACATGCTCTTCTACAGTCTTTTTCAGGGCATTGATTTCTTTCTACATTTCTTCTTTCAGATCTTGTATATATTTTTTTCATTTTATTGTGTTGTCTAACCGGGTTTTCTTGTATCTCATTAACTTTCCTTAGAATTGTTGCTCTAAATTCCTTGTCAAACATTTCAAGGACTTCTTGAACTATAGGATCTAGAACTCGAGAGTTATTATTTTCCTTTGATGGTTACATACTTTCTTGATTTTTCATATTTATGGTATCTTTCCTTTGGTGTTTAGTCATTGTGGCAGAGGGTATCATGGTCCACTTGTTCCACCCTGATGTCTGGCCTGGATCCTGAAGGGACTGCCAATTCTGGACAGTGGGAACTAGCCTGGGCTGGGGGTCCCATAGCACCTGCCTGTTCTGGAGCAGCTGACTCAGGGTGTGTGGACCCAGTGGCTCTCGGACCTCTCTGGGCAGTGGGGACTGGCCTGGACTGGGGTTCCCATGGTGCCTGCCTCTTCTAGTGCAGCTGTCTTGGAGCATGTGGGCCCAGCAGCTCTTGGGCTTCTCTAAGTGGCCAGGACTGACCTGGGCTGGGGGTCCAATGGCATCTGCCTTTTCCAGCACAGCTGGCTCAGGGCATGTGGGCCTGGCAGCTCTCAGGCCTCTCTGGGTGGCGGGCACCGGCCTAGGCTGGGAGTCCTGCGGTGCCTGCCTTTTCCAGTGCAGCTGACTCAGGGCACATGGGTTCTGTGGCTCTCAGGCCTCTCTGGGCATTGGGCACTGGCTTGGGCTGGGGGTCCTGTGGCGCGTGGCTCCTGCCTGTTCCAGCGCAGATATTGGGACTCCTGTTGCTGCTTTCTAATAGTTGCAAATTGGTTGATTTGTGGGAGAGAGCGATGCTGGGGACTGTCTATTCCGCCATCTTGACTGGACTGAATTTTTTATTTCATTTAATTTTAATGAACTTAAATTTTGATTTAGCTTAAGTATGTATGGAGCAACTTAGGTGTGTAAATCTAGTTCTTCAGCCATAAATGTTATAAAATCTAAATACACATCTGGAATTTCCAATGAAAACTTAGTGTCTGAACTGAGATGTGCTAGAAGTGCAAAATACACACCAGAGTTGGAAGACTTAATAGGAAAAAAAGGAAAACATCTCATTAATGTTTTTTCACATGGACAAGTTAAAATAATCATATTTTAGATATAGTGTGTTAAATAAAATATATCACTAAAATTAATTTCACTCGTTTATTTTTTACATTTTTTAATGTGGCTCCCGGGAAATTTCTAATTACATATATTTCTATCAGTTCACTATTCTAGATGTTTAATGTTACTAGCGAGAGTGCTGGAGAGGGAATATCCTGGTCCAGAGGTTCATTTATCACCTGCCCTCTCATAGTGCTAAGAGGTCCCCAGGGTGTCTTCCAGCCCTCTCTCTCCTCGTTACTGGTTTCATATCACTCACCTTGGTGGACACCAGCTTCCACGCCCCTCCCTCACCCACAGCCTTCTTCCCCTCCTCAGGCCTACTCCACTCTTCTCTCCTCCTCCTGGCTTTTGAAAAAACCATATTCTACTACGAATTACCCTCTTCTTCGCTCCCCATGTCTCAGTCTTCTCCTCTGATATCACTGTCTCTGACTTTTTCTAACAACCCCTGTCTCCTGAAACTGCTTCGTTAGAAGTGATGGGCTGGCCCAGTGGTGCACTGCTATAGTGCACCGCTTGGGAAGCGCGGCGGCGCTCCCGCCGAGGGTTCGGATCCCACATACAGACCGGTTCCCGCTCACTGGCTGAGCGAGGCGCAGGGGCAACGCCGAGGGCTGCGATCCCGTTGCCGGTCCCGGTCCGGT
>NW_007726980.1:307756-309761 GCF_000696425.1 Galeopterus variegatus | reverse complement strand
GAAAAAAAAAAAAAAAAAAAGAAGTGAAAGAGAGAGGCTGGCACGTGATACGCCTGCTCCTGCCTCTCTTCTGCCCTGAGGCTCAAGCTCAGTGGTTCTTTTTTTTTTTTTATCTCTTACCTCTGTTTCTACCACCATCCCTCTGTATTAGTCCGTTTATGTTGTTAATAGCAAAATACACAGTACTGGGTATTTTATAAAGAAAACAAAGTTTATTTGCTTACAGTTTCTGAGGTTTGGAAGTCCAAAGTCCAAAGAACACATCTGGTGGTGGTGACGGTGACCCAGGGGTCTCACATTGCAAGATGGTAGAAACAGAGAGGGCAGAGATAGCAAAAAACCAGACTCTCCTCTTCTCTTAAAGCCCTCAGAACCATGCCCTTGACCACCATTTTTAATCCATTCACTACTGCACGATCCTACAATCCAATCACCTCTTCAAGGCTTCACCTTTCAATTACCGTAATAGGATTTCCCACCCTCTTTTAACAGTCGCAGTGGGGGCTAAGCTTCTAATACATAAAACTTGGGGACACAATTCAAGCTTCGGTGAGTTTTGGGGGGACATAATTCAATCCACTACACCCTCTTTTCCTGATTTCATGCACCCTTTCTCAGTGACCCTATATCTCAGGCTGGGTTTCTAGGAGACAGACTATGCATGGAGATGGAGGTCTGCCTTTAGGGGATCTACTGGGGGTACCCTTGGGAACAACACCTTAAGAGAGTTTGGGAAACAGGATCAGGCAGAGAGGGAACTTGAATTGAGATACTTTATCCACAGGGGCCTTGGCTGATCCCCCAGGAAACTGTGGAGCAGGAGTGTCCTTCAGAGTCCTCCGGAACGGAAGCAAGGAGACGTCCTCTGTATCCCTGAATCAACCAACTGGATCCAGGATGCTGATCGCTGCCCACCCCCCTCCACAAAGAGTGGCAATCTGGTGCACACAACCCATCACTCAAATACTTCTCTTGAAATTCCTCAAAGATCTCCTGATTTCCAAATCTAAACCTATTTTCTTGAGTGCCCTCTTCTTTGATGTCCCTGTAGCATGGGCCCCTGCTGGACAGCCCCTCTTCTCCTGAGCCCTGTGACCTGCACAGTCCTGACCCTCTTCCACGGTTTCTCCTGCTGGTTTCTGCTCCTTCCGGTGGCTCCTTTGCCCCCTTAGACCCGGTTCTGTCTTCAACCCTGTCCTCTAGACCTTTCCTACAGTCTCCTCCGTCTCATCTTCTCTGGCAGCCCAACTTCTTTCAGACATTCCAAAATTCACCTCAGCCTCTTTCCTAAGAACTCCAGAACCACCTTTTCGATTGCGTTGGCTGGACATCTGCCCCTGGACCAAGGTGGCCTGCTTTTCAAGCCCAGCATACCCACACGATCTCAGCTCCACCACACTCCAGGGGCTCCCCAGACCCACGTTTTTACAGTGCCAGTCCAGCATGGCCCCCCTGGGACCCCTCCCCGCACCCCTCTTCCCGCAGCACACAGCAAGTGCCATAGACCCTCCTCACGCAGCTACCGTGCCCTGCAGTCATGCCCTGGTGCAGTTCATCTGCTGGGGGGACTGCCGCAGTCGCCTCCCTCTGAGGCCCCTGCCTGAGGTCGCCTCTGGTAACCCTCTCTCAGCAGCCGACTGGGGTGCTTGGAGTGCTGATGCTCCAGCGCACCAATGGCCTTGTGGGCTCTCCCTGCCTCCACGGCCTTCCCTGACCTGCCAGCCTGGCCAGTGGGGACCCTTGCTCACCACAGTCAAGTTTCAGAAGAACAGGGCTGGACAAGCGCAGGCCATTGTTACTGTGCGCAGGGAGTGTAAGCCCGTGGTCCACAGGACTCTGAGGGACAGGGCGCTGAGGAGTCTTCGGTGCAGGGGTGAGGGGAAGAGGGAGAGGGAGGCTCTTTGTATCAGACAGGCTTGTCCCGAGAGTCCTCTGGGAACCCCCCGCTTCTCCCAGGACCCCGTAGATTTACCCACTCCAGGGGCCCACCCAGGTAGGGGACGGG